>NW_027552381.1:0-114501 GCF_045843805.1 Urocitellus parryii
CTAGGTTAAACCGTTCCTTTGCAGTAACCGTTTTCATGTTTAGGTTTCACTCTGTTTTCTCCTATATGGATACATGTAGTTGGAACTCTAAATCAAACACGGTTTGTGCTAGCTCTTTGAAACATGGCACAATAATGTAGTTCCAAGTTCTATCGCTATGGTTTGTGTGTTATTGAAGTAGCCCCAAGCAGAGACTGACGAGAATCCCTTTCATTAAAAGGGGTTGCCACGCTTCCAAAAAACTACGAGTTTCCTGAAATCTCAGCAAACATTTTTTCACCCAATCTTGATGATACTTCCATTTAGTGATCAGTACACCAATCCCACTTGGCTCACCAAATTTCATTCTTCTAGGTTAAACCGTTCCTTTGCAGTAACCGTTTTCATGTTTAGGTTTCACTCTGTTTTCTCCTATATGGACACATGTAGTTGGAACTCTAAATCAAACACGGTTTGTGCTAGCTCTTTGAAACTTGGCACAATAATGTAGTTCCAAGTTCTATCGCTATGGTTTGTGTGTTATTGAAGTAGCCACAAGCAGAGACTGACGAGAATCACTTTCATTAAAAGGGGTTGCCAAGCTTCCAAAAAACTACGAGTTTCCTGAAATCTCAGCAAACATTTTTTCACCCAATCTTGATGATACTTCCATTTAGTGATCAGTACACCAATCCCACTTGGCTCACCAAATTTCGTTCTTCTAGGTTAAACCGTTCCTTTGCAGTAACCGTTTTCATGTTTAGGTTTCACTCTGTTTTCTCCTATATGGATACATGTAGTTGGAACTCTAAATCAAACACGGTTTGTGCTAGCTCTTTGAAACTTGGCACAATAATGTAGTTCCAAGTTCTATCGCTATGGTTTGTGTGTTATTGAAGTAGCCCCAAGCAGAGACTGACGAGAATCCCTTTCATTAAAAGGGGTTGCCACGCTTCCAAAAAACTACGAGTTTCCTGAAATCTCAGCAAACATTTTTTCACCCAATCTTGATGATACTTCCATTTAGTGATCAGTACACCAATCCCACTTGGCTCACCAAATTTCATTCTTCTAGGTTAAACCGTTCCTTTGCAGTAACCGTTTTCATGTTTAGGTTTCACTCTGTTTTCTCCTATATGGATACATGTAGTTGGAACTCTAAATCAAACACGGTTTGTGCTAGCTCTTTGAAACTTGGCACAATAATGTAGTTCCAAGTTCTATCGCTATGGTTTGTGTGTTATTGAAGTAGCCACAAGCAGAGACTGACGAGAATCACTTTCATTAAAAGGGGTTGCCAAGCTTCCAAAAAACTACGAGTTTCCTGAAATCTCAGCAAACATTTTTTCACCCAATCTTGATGATACTTCCATTTAGTGATCAGTACACCAATCCCACTTGGCTCACCAAATTTCGTTCTTCTAGGTTAAACCGTTCCTTTGCAGTAACCGTTTTCATGTTTAGGTTTCACTCTGTTTTCTCCTATATGGATACATGTAGTTGGAACTCTAAATCAAACACGGTTTGTGCTAGCTCTTTGAAACTTGGCACAATAATGTAGTGCCAAGTTCTATCGATATGGTTTGTGTGCTATTGAAGTAGCCCCAAGCAGAGACTGACGAGAATCACTTTCATTGAAAGGGGTTGCCAGGCTTCCAAAAAACTGCGAGTTTCCTGAAATCTCGGCAAACATTTTTTTCACCCAATCTTGATGATACTTGCAGGTAATGATCAGTACACCAATCCCACTTGGCTCACCAAATTTCGTTCTTCTCGGTTAAACCGTTCCTTTGCAGTAACCGTTTTCATGTTTAGGTTTCACTCTGTTTTCTCCTATATGGATACATGTAGTTGGAACTCTAAATCAAACACGGTTTGTGCTAGCTCTTTGAAACATGGCACAATAATGTAGTTCCAAGTTCTATCGCTATGGTTTGTGTGTTATTGAAGTAGCCACAAGCAGAGACTGACGAGAATCACTTTCATTAAAAGGGGTTTCCAGGCTTCCGGAAAACTGCGAGTTTCCTGAAATCACAGCAAACATTTTTTCAACCAGTCTTGATGATACTTCCATTTAATGATCAGTACACCAATCCCACTTGGCTCACCAAATTTCGTTCTTCTAGGTTAAACCGTTCCTTTGCAGTAACCGTTTTCATGTTTAGGTTTCACTCTGTTTTCTCCTATATGGATACATGTAGTTGGAACTCTAAATCAAACACGGTTTGTGCTAGCTCTTTGAAACTTGGCACAATAATGTAGTTCCATGTTCTATCGCTATGGTTTGTGTGCTATTGAAGTAGCCCCAAGCAGAGACTGACGAGAATCACTTTCATTGAAAGGGGTTGCCAGGCTTCCAAAAAACTGCGAGTTTCCTGAAATCTCGGCAAACATTTTTTCACCCAATCTTGATGATACTTGCAGGTAATGATCAGTACACCAATCCCACTTGGCTCACCAAATTTCGTTCTTCTAGGTTAAACCGTTCCTTTGCAGTAACCGTTTTCATGTTTAGGTTTCACTCTGTTTTCTCCTATATGGATACATGTAGTTGGAACTCTAAATCAAACACGGTTTGTGCTAGCTCTTTGAAACTTGGCACAATAATGTAGTTCCAAGTTCTATCGCTATGGTTTGTGTGTTATTGAAGTAGCCACAAGCAGAGACTGACGAGAATCACTTTCATTAAAAGGGGTTTCCAGGCTTCCGGAAAACTGCGAGTTTCCTGAAATCTCAGCAAACATTTTTTCACCCAATCTTGATGATACTTCCATTTAGTGATCAGTACACCAATCCCACTTGGCTCACCAAATTTCATTCTTCTAGGTTAAACCGTTCCTTTGCAGTAACCGTTTTCATGTTTAGGTTTCACTCTGTTTTCTCCTATATGGATACATGTAGTTGGAACTCTAAATCAAACACGGTTTGTGCTAGCTCTTTGAAACTTGGCACAATAATGTAGTTCCAAGTTCTATCGCTATGGTTTGTGTGTTATTGAAGTAGCCACAAGCAGAGACTGACGAGAATCACTTTCATTAAAAGGGGTTGCCAAGCTTCCAAAAAACTACGAGTTTCCTGAAATCTCAGCAAACATTTTTTCACCCAATCTTGATGATACTTCCATTTAGTGATCAGTACACCAATCCCACTTGGCTCACCAAATTTCGTTCTTCTAGGTTAAACCGTTCCTTTGCAGTAACCGTTTTCATGTTTAGGTTTCACTCTGTTTTCTCCTATATGGATACATGTAGTTGGAACTCTAAATCAAACACGGTTTGTGCTAGCTCTTTGAAACTTGGCACAATAATGTAGTGCCAAGTTCTATCGATATGGTTTGTGTGCTATTGAAGTAGCCCCAAGCAGAGACTGACGAGTATCACTTTCATTGAAAGGGGTTGCCAGGCTTCCAAAAAACTGCGAGTTTCCTGAAATCTCGGCAAACATTTTTTCACCCAATCTTGATGATACTTCCATTTAATGATCAGTACACCAATCCCACTTGGCTCACCAAATTTCGTTCTTCTCGGTTAAACCGTTCCTTTGCAGTAACCGTTTTCATGTTTAGGTTTCACTCTGTTTTCTCCTATATGGATACATGTAGTTGGAACTCTAAATCAAACACGGTTTGTGCTAGCTCTTTGAAACATGGCACAATAATGTAGTTCCAAGTTCTATCGCTATGGTTTGTGTGTTATTGAAGTAGCCACAAGCAGAGACTGACGAGAATCACTTTCATTAAAAGGGGTTTCCAGGCTTCCGGAAAACTGCGAGTTTCCTGAAATCACAGCAAACATTTTTTCAACCAGTCTTGATGATACTTCCATTTAATGATCAGTACACCAATCCCACTTGGCTCACCAAATTTCGTTCTTCTAGGTTAAACCGTTCCTTTGCAGTAACCGTTTTCATGTTTAGGTTTCACTCTGTTTTCTCCTATATGGATACATGTAGTTGGAACTCTAAATCAAACACGGTTTGTGCTAGCTCTTTGAAACTTGGCACAATAATGTAGTTCCATGTTCTATCGCTATGGTTTGTGTGCTATTGAAGTAGCCCCAAGCAGAGACTGACGAGAATCACTTTCATTGAAAGGGGTTGCCAGGCTTCCAAAAAACTGCGAGTTTCCTGAAATCTCAGCAAACATTTTTTCACTCAGTCTTCATGATACTTCCATTTAATGATCAGTACACCAATCCCACTTGGCTCACCAAATTTCGTGCTTCTAGTTTAAACCGTTCCTTTGCAGTAACCGTTTTCATGTTTAGGTTTCACTCTGTTTTCTCCTATATGGATACATGTAGTTGGAACTCTAAATCAAACACGGTTTGTGCTAGCTCTTTGAAACTTGGCACAATAATGTAGTTCCAAGTTCTATCGCTATGGTTTGTGTGTTATTGAAGTAGCCCCAAGCAGAGACTGACGAGAATCCCTTTCATTAAAAGGGGTTGCCACGCTTCCAAAAAACTACGAGTTTCCTGAAATCTCAGCAAACATTTTTTCACCCAATCTTGATGATACTTCCATTTAGTGATCAGTACACCAATCCCACTTGGCTCACCAAATTTCGTTCTTCTAGGTTAAACCGTTCCTTTGCAGTAACCGTTTTCATGTTTAGGTTTCACTCTGTTTTCTCCTATATGGATACATGTAGTTGGAACTCTAAATCAAACACGGTTTGTGCTAGCTCTTTGAAACTTGGCACAATAATGTAGTTCCAAGTTCTATCGCTATGGTTTGTGTGTTATTGAAGTAGCCCCAAGCAGAGACTGACGAGAATCCCTTTCATTAAAAGGGGTTGCCACGCTTCCAAAAAACTACGAGTTTCCTGAAATCTCAGCAAACATTTTTTCACCCAATCTTGATGATACTTCCATTTAGTGATCAGTACACCAATCCCACTTGGCTCACCAAATTTCATTCTTCTAGGTTAAACCGTTCCTTTGCAGTAACCGTTTTCATGTTTAGGTTTCACTCTGTTTTCTCCTATATGGACACATGTAGTTGGAACTCTAAATCAAACACGGTTTGTGCTAGCTCTTTGAAACTTGGCACAATAATGTAGTTCCAAGTTCTATCGCTATGGTTTGTGTGTTATTGAAGTAGCCACAAGCAGAGACTGACGAGAATCACTTTCATTAAAAGGGGTTGCCAAGCTTCCAAAAAACTACGAGTTTCCTGAAATCTCAGCAAACATTTTTTCACCCAATCTTGATGATACTTCCATTTAGTGATCAGTACACCAATCCCACTTGGCTCACCAAATTTCGTTCTTCTAGGTTAAACCGTTCCTTTGCAGTAACCGTTTTCATGTTTAGGTTTCACTCTGTTTTCTCCTATATGGATACATGTAGTTGGAACTCTAAATCAAACACGGTTTGTGCTAGCTCTTTGAAACTTGGCACAATAATGTAGTTCCAAGTTCTATCGCTATGGTTTGTGTGTTATTGAAGTAGCCCCAAGCAGAGACTGACGAGAATCCCTTTCATTAAAAGGGGTTGCCACGCTTCCAAAAAACTACGAGTTTCCTGAAATCTCAGCAAACATTTTTTCACCCAATCTTGATGATACTTCCATTTAGTGATCAGTACACCAATCCCACTTGGCTCACCAAATTTCATTCTTCTAGGTTAAACCGTTCCTTTGCAGTAACCGTTTTCATGTTTAGGTTTCACTCTGTTTTCTCCTATATGGATACATGTAGTTGGAACTCTAAATCAAACACGGTTTGTGCTAGCTCTTTGAAACTTGGCACAATAATGTAGTTCCAAGTTCTATCGCTATGGTTTGTGTGTTATTGAAGTAGCCACAAGCAGAGACTGACGAGAATCACTTTCATTAAAAGGGGTTGCCAAGCTTCCAAAAAACTACGAGTTTCCTGAAATCTCAGCAAACATTTTTTCACCCAATCTTGATGATACTTCCATTTAGTGATCAGTACACCAATCCCACTTGGCTCACCAAATTTCGTTCTTCTAGGTTAAACCGTTCTTTTGCAGTAACCGTTTTCATGTTTAGGTTTCACTCTGTTTTCTCCTATATGGATACATGTAGTTGGAACTCTAAATCAAACACGGTTTGTGCTAGCTCTTTGAAACTTGGCACAATAATGTAGTGCCAAGTTCTATCGATATGGTTTGTGTGCTATTGAAGTAGCCCCAAGCAGAGACTGACGAGAATCACTTTCATTGAAAGGGGTTGCCAGGCTTCCAAAAAACTGCGAGTTTCCTGAAATCTCGGCAAACATTTTTTCACCCAATCTTGATGATACTTGCAGGTAATGATCAGTACACCAATCCCACTTGGCTCACCAAATTTCGTTCTTCTCGGTTAAACCGTTCCTTTGCAGTAACCGTTTTCATGTTTAGGTTTCACTCTGTTTTCTCCTATATGGATACATGTAGTTGGAACTCTAAATCAAACACGGTTTGTGCTAGCTCTTTGAAACATGGCACAATAATGTAGTTCCAAGTTCTATCGCTATGGTTTGTGTGTTATTGAAGTAGCCACAAGCAGAGACTGACGAGAATCACTTTCATTAAAAGGGGTTTCCAGGCTTCCGGAAAACTGCGAGTTTCCTGAAATCACAGCAAACATTTTTTCAACCAGTCTTGATGATACTTCCATTTAATGATCAGTACACCAATCCCACTTGGCTCACCAAATTTCGTTCTTCTAGGTTAAACCGTTCCTTTGCAGTAACCGTTTTCATGTTTAGGTTTCACTCTGTTTTCTCCTATATGGATACATGTAGTTGGAACTCTAAATCAAACACGGTTTGTGCTAGCTCTTTGAAACTTGGCACAATAATGTAGTTCCATGTTCTATCGCTATGGTTTGTGTGCTATTGAAGTAGCCCCAAGCAGAGACTGACGAGAATCACTTTCATTGAAAGGGGTTGCCAGGCTTCCAAAAAACTGCGAGTTTCCTGAAATCTCGGCAAACATTTTTTCACCCAATCTTGATGATACTTGCAGGTAATGATCAGTACACCAATCCCACTTGGCTCACCAAATTTCGTTCTTCTAGGTTAAACCGTTCCTTTGCAGTAACCGTTTTCATGTTTAGGTTTCACTCTGTTTTCTCCTATATGGATACATGTAGTTGGAACTCTAAATCAAACACGGTTTGTGCTAGCTCTTTGAAACTTGGCACAATAATGTAGTTCCAAGTTCTATCGCTATGGTTTGTGTGTTATTGAAGTAGCCACAAGCAGAGACTGACGAGAATCACTTTCATTAAAAGGGGTTTCCAGGCTTCCGGAAAACTGCGAGTTTCCTGAAATCTCAGCAAACATTTTTTCACCCAATCTTGATGATACTTCCATTTAGTGATCAGTACACCAATCCCACTTGGCTCACCAAATTTCATTCTTCTAGGTTAAACCGTTCCTTTGCAGTAACCGTTTTCATGTTTAGGTTTCACTCTGTTTTCTCCTATATGGATACATGTAGTTGGAACTCTAAATCAAACACGGTTTGTGCTAGCTCTTTGAAACTTGGCACAATAATGTAGTTCCAAGTTCTATCGCTATGGTTTGTGTGTTATTGAAGTAGCCACAAGCAGAGACTGACGAGAATCACTTTCATTAAAAGGGGTTGCCAAGCTTCCAAAAAACTACGAGTTTCCTGAAATCTCAGCAAACATTTTTTCACCCAATCTTGATGATACTTCCATTTAGTGATCAGTACACCAATCCCACTTGGCTCACCAAATTTCGTTCTTCTAGGTTAAACCGTTCCTTTGCAGTAACCGTTTTCATGTTTAGGTTTCACTCTGTTTTCTCCTATATGGATACATGTAGTTGGAACTCTAAATCAAACACGGTTTGTGCTAGCTCTTTGAAACTTGGCACAATAATGTAGTGCCAAGTTCTATCGATATGGTTTGTGTGCTATTGAAGTAGCCCCAAGCAGAGACTGACGAGTATCACTTTCATTGAAAGGGGTTGCCAGGCTTCCAAAAAACTGCGAGTTTCCTGAAATCTCGGCAAACATTTTTTCACCCAATCTTGATGATACTTCCATTTAATGATCAGTACACCAATCCCACTTGGCTCACCAAATTTCGTTCTTCTCGGTTAAACCGTTCCTTTGCAGTAACCGTTTTCATGTTTAGGTTTCACTCTGTTTTCTCCTATATGGATACATGTAGTTGGAACTCTAAATCAAACACGGTTTGTGCTAGCTCTTTGAAACATGGCACAATAATGTAGTTCCAAGTTCTATCGCTATGGTTTGTGTGTTATTGAAGTAGCCACAAGCAGAGACTGACGAGAATCACTTTCATTAAAAGGGGTTTCCAGGCTTCCGGAAAACTGCGAGTTTCCTGAAATCACAGCAAACATTTTTTCAACCAGTCTTGATGATACTTCCATTTAATGATCAGTACACCAATCCCACTTGGCTCACCAAATTTCGTTCTTCTAGGTTAAACCGTTCCTTTGCAGTAACCGTTTTCATGTTTAGGTTTCACTCTGTTTTCTCCTATATGGATACATGTAGTTGGAACTCTAAATCAAACACGGTTTGTGCTAGCTCTTTGAAACTTGGCACAATAATGTAGTTCCATGTTCTATCGCTATGGTTTGTGTGCTATTGAAGTAGCCCCAAGCAGAGACTGACGAGAATCACTTTCATTGAAAGGGGTTGCCAGGCTTCCAAAAAACTGCGAGTTTCCTGAAATCTCAGCAAACATTTTTTCACTCAGTCTTCATGATACTTCCATTTAATGATCAGTACACCAATCCCACTTGGCTCACCAAATTTCGTGCTTCTAGTTTAAACCGTTCCTTTGCAGTAACCGTTTTCATGTTTAGGTTTCACTCTGTTTTCTCCTATATGGATACATGTAGTTGGAACTCTAAATCAAACACGGTTTGTGCTAGCTCTTTGAAACTTGGCACAATAATGTAGTTCCAAGTTCTATCGCTATGGTTTGTGTGTTATTGAAGTAGCCCCAAGCAGAGACTGACGAGAATCCCTTTCATTAAAAGGGGTTGCCACGCTTCCAAAAAACTACGAGTTTCCTGAAATCTCAGCAAACATTTTTTCACCCAATCTTGATGATACTTCCATTTAGTGATCAGTACACCAATCCCACTTGGCTCACCAAATTTCGTTCTTCTAGGTTAAACCGTTCCTTTGCAGTAACCGTTTTCATGTTTAGGTTTCACTCTGTTTTCTCCTATATGGATACATGTAGTTGGAACTCTAAATCAAACACGGTTTGTGCTAGCTCTTTGAAACTTGGCACAATAATGTAGTTCCAAGTTCTATCGCTATGGTTTGTGTGTTATTGAAGTAGCCCCAAGCAGAGACTGACGAGAATCCCTTTCATTAAAAGGGGTTGCCACGCTTCCAAAAAACTACGAGTTTCCTGAAATCTCAGCAAACATTTTTTCACCCAATCTTGATGATACTTCCATTTAGTGATCAGTACACCAATCCCACTTGGCTCACCAAATTTCATTCTTCTAGGTTAAACCGTTCCTTTGCAGTAACCGTTTTCATGTTTAGGTTTCACTCTGTTTTCTCCTATATGGATACATGTAGTTGGAACTCTAAATCAAACACGGTTTGTGCTAGCTCTTTGAAACTTGGCACAATAATGTAGTTCCAAGTTCTATCGCTATGGTTTGTGTGTTATTGAAGTAGCCACAAGCAGAGACTGACGAGAATCACTTTCATTAAAAGGGGTTGCCAAGCTTCCAAAAAACTACGAGTTTCCTGAAATCTCAGCAAACATTTTTTCACCCAATCTTGATGATACTTCCATTTAGTGATCAGTACACCAATCCCACTTGGCTCACCAAATTTCGTTCTTCTAGGTTAAACCGTTCCTTTGCAGTAACCGTTTTCATGTTTAGGTTTCACTCTGTTTTCTCCTATATGGATACATGTAGTTGGAACTCTAAATCAAACACGGTTTGTGCTAGCTCTTTGAAACTTGGCACAATAATGTAGTGCCAAGTTCTATCGATATGGTTTGTGTGCTATTGAAGTAGCCCCAAGCAGAGACTGACGAGAATCACTTTCATTGAAAGGGGTTGCCAGGCTTCCAAAAAACTGCGAGTTTCCTGAAATCTCAGCAAACATTTTTTCACCCAATCTTGATGATACTTCCATTTAGTGATCAGTACACCAATCCCACTTGGCTCACCAAATTTCGTTCTTCTAGGTTAAACCGTTCCTTTGCAGTAACCGTTTTCATGTTTAGGTTTCACTCTGTTTTCTCCTATATGGATACATGTAGTTGGAACTCTAAATCAAACACGGTTTGTGCTAGCTCTTTGAAACTTGGCACAATAATGTAGTTCCAAGTTCTATCGCTATGGTTTGTGTGTTATTGAAGTAGCCCCAAGCAGAGACTGACGAGAATCCCTTTCATTAAAAGGGGTTGCCACGCTTCCAAAAAACTACGAGTTTCCTGAAATCTCAGCAAACATTTTTTCACCCAATCTTGATGATACTTCCATTTAGTGATCAGTACACCAATCCCACTTGGCTCACCAAATTTCATTCTTCTAGGTTAAACCGTTCCTTTGCAGTAACCGTTTTCATGTTTAGGTTTCACTCTGTTTTCTCCTATATGGATACATGTAGTTGGAACTCTAAATCAAACACGGTTTGTGCTAGCTCTTTGAAACTTGGCACAATAATGTAGTTCCAAGTTCTATCGCTATGGTTTGTGTGTTATTGAAGTAGCCACAAGCAGAGACTGACGAGAATCACTTTCATTAAAAGGGGTTGCCAAGCTTCCAAAAAACTACGAGTTTCCTGAAATCTCAGCAAACATTTTTTCACCCAATCTTGATGATACTTCCATTTAGTGATCAGTACACCAATCCCACTTGGCTCACCAAATTTCGTTCTTCTAGGTTAAACCGTTCCTTTGCAGTAACCGTTTTCATGTTTAGGTTTCACTCTGTTTTCTCCTATATGGATACATGTAGTTGGAACTCTAAATCAAACACGGTTTGTGCTAGCTCTTTGAAACTTGGCACAATAATGTAGTGCCAAGTTCTATCGATATGGTTTGTGTGCTATTGAAGTAGCCCCAAGCAGAGACTGACGAGAATCACTTTCATTGAAAGGGGTTGCCAGGCTTCCAAAAAACTGCGAGTTTCCTGAAATCTCGGCAAACATTTTTTCACCCAATCTTGATGATACTTGCAGGTAATGATCAGTACACCAATCCCACTTGGCTCACCAAATTTCGTTCTTCTCGGTTAAACCGTTCCTTTGCAGTAACCGTTTTCATGTTTAGGTTTCACTCTGTTTTCTCCTATATGGATACATGTAGTTGGAACTCTAAATCAAACACGGTTTGTGCTAGCTCTTTGAAACATGGCACAATAATGTAGTTCCAAGTTCTATCGCTATGGTTTGTGTGTTATTGAAGTAGCCACAAGCAGAGACTGACGAGAATCACTTTCATTAAAAGGGGTTTCCAGGCTTCCGGAAAACTGCGAGTTTCCTGAAATCACAGCAAACATTTTTTCAACCAGTCTTGATGATACTTCCATTTAATGATCAGTACACCAATCCCACTTGGCTCACCAAATTTCGTTCTTCTAGGTTAAACCGTTCCTTTGCAGTAACCGTTTTCATGTTTAGGTTTCACTCTGTTTTCTCCTATATGGATACATGTAGTTGGAACTCTAAATCAAACACGGTTTGTGCTAGCTCTTTGAAACTTGGCACAATAATGTAGTTCCATGTTCTATCGCTATGGTTTGTGTGCTATTGAAGTAGCCCCAAGCAGAGACTGACGAGAATCACTTTCATTGAAAGGGGTTGCCAGGCTTCCAAAAAACTGCGAGTTTCCTGAAATCTCGGCAAACATTTTTTCACCCAATCTTGATGATACTTGCAGGTAATGATCAGTACACCAATCCCACTTGGCTCACCAAATTTCGTTCTTCTAGGTTAAACCGTTCCTTTGCAGTAACCGTTTTCATGTTTAGGTTTCACTCTGTTTTCTCCTATATGGATACATGTAGTTGGAACTCTAAATCAAACACGGTTTGTGCTAGCTCTTTGAAACTTGGCACAATAATGTAGTTCCAAGTTCTATCGCTATGGTTTGTGTGTTATTGAAGTAGCCACAAGCAGAGACTGACGAGAATCACTTTCATTAAAAGGGGTTTCCAGGCTTCCGGAAAACTGCGAGTTCCTGAAATCTCAGCAAACATTTTTTCACCCAATCTTGATGATACTTCCATTTAGTGATCAGTACACCAATCCCACTTGGCTCACCAAATTTCATTCTTCTAGGTTAAACCGTTCCTTTGCAGTAACCGTTTTCATGTTTAGGTTTCACTCTGTTTTCTCCTATATGGATACATGTAGTTGGAACTCTAAATCAAACACGGTTTGTGCTAGCTCTTTGAAACTTGGCACAATAATGTAGTTCCAAGTTCTATCGCTATGGTTTGTGTGTTATTGAAGTAGCCACAAGCAGAGACTGACGAGAATCACTTTCATTAAAAGGGGTTGCCAAGCTTCCAAAAAACTACGAGTTTCCTGAAATCTCAGCAAACATTTTTTCACCCAATCTTGATGATACTTCCATTTAGTGATCAGTACACCAATCCCACTTGGCTCACCAAATTTCGTTCTTCTAGGTTAAACCGTTCCTTTGCAGTAACCGTTTTCATGTTTAGGTTTCACTCTGTTTTCTCCTATATGGATACATGTAGTTGGAACTCTAAATCAAACACGGTTTGTGCTAGCTCTTTGAAACTTGGCACAATAATGTAGTGCCAAGTTCTATCGATATGGTTTGTGTGCTATTGAAGTAGCCCCAAGCAGAGACTGACGAGTATCACTTTCATTGAAAGGGGTTGCCAGGCTTCCAAAAAACTGCGAGTTTCCTGAAATCTCGGCAAACATTTTTTCACCCAATCTTGATGATACTTCCATTTAATGATCAGTACACCAATCCCACTTGGCTCACCAAATTTCGTTCTTCTCGGTTAAACCGTTCCTTTGCAGTAACCGTTTTCATGTTTAGGTTTCACTCTGTTTTCTCCTATATGGATACATGTAGTTGGAACTCTAAATCAAACACGGTTTGTGCTAGCTCTTTGAAACATGGCACAATAATGTAGTTCCAAGTTCTATCGCTATGGTTTGTGTGTTATTGAAGTAGCCACAAGCAGAGACTGACGAGAATCACTTTCATTAAAAGGGGTTTCCAGGCTTCCGGAAAACTGCGAGTTTCCTGAAATCACAGCAAACATTTTTTCAACCAGTCTTGATGATACTTCCATTTAATGATCAGTACACCAATCCCACTTGGCTCACCAAATTTCGTTCTTCTAGGTTAAACCGTTCCTTTGCAGTAACCGTTTTCATGTTTAGGTTTCACTCTGTTTTCTCCTATATGGATACATGTAGTTGGAACTCTAAATCAAACACGGTTTGTGCTAGCTCTTTGAAACTTGGCACAATAATGTAGTTCCATGTTCTATCGCTATGGTTTGTGTGCTATTGAAGTAGCCCCAAGCAGAGACTGACGAGAATCACTTTCATTGAAAGGGGTTGCCAGGCTTCCAAAAAACTGCGAGTTTCCTGAAATCTCAGCAAACATTTTTTCACTCAGTCTTCATGATACTTCCATTTAATGATCAGTACACCAATCCCACTTGGCTCACCAAATTTCGTGCTTCTAGTTTAAACCGTTCCTTTGCAGTAACCGTTTTCATGTTTAGGTTTCACTCTGTTTTCTCCTATATGGATACATGTAGTTGGAACTCTAAATCAAACACGGTTTGTGCTAGCTCTTTGAAACTTGGCACAATAATGTAGTTCCAAGTTCTATCGCTATGGTTTGTGTGTTATTGAAGTAGCCCCAAGCAGAGACTGACGAGAATCCCTTTCATTAAAAGGGGTTGCCACGCTTCCAAAAAACTACGAGTTTCCTGAAATCTCAGCAAACATTTTTTCACCCAATCTTGATGATACTTCCATTTAGTGATCAGTACACCAATCCCACTTGGCTCACCAAATTTCGTTCTTCTAGGTTAAACCGTTCCTTTGCAGTAACCGTTTTCATGTTTAGGTTTCACTCTGTTTTCTCCTATATGGATACATGTAGTTGGAACTCTAAATCAAACACGGTTTGTGCTAGCTCTTTGAAACTTGGCACAATAATGTAGTTCCAAGTTCTATCGCTATGGTTTGTGTGTTATTGAAGTAGCCCCAAGCAGAGACTGACGAGAATCCCTTTCATTAAAAGGGGTTGCCACGCTTCCAAAAAACTACGAGTTTCCTGAAATCTCAGCAAACATTTTTTCACCCAATCTTGATGATACTTCCATTTAGTGATCAGTACACCAATCCCACTTGGCTCACCAAATTTCATTCTTCTAGGTTAAACCGTTCCTTTGCAGTAACCGTTTTCATGTTTAGGTTTCACTCTGTTTTCTCCTATATGGATACATGTAGTTGGAACTCTAAATCAAACACGGTTTGTGCTAGCTCTTTGAAACTTGGCACAATAATGTAGTTCCAAGTTCTATCGCTATGGTTTGTGTGTTATTGAAGTAGCCACAAGCAGAGACTGACGAGAATCACTTTCATTAAAAGGGGTTGCCAAGCTTCCAAAAAACTACGAGTTTCCTGAAATCTCAGCAAACATTTTTTCACCCAATCTTGATGATACTTCCATTTAGTGATCAGTACACCAATCCCACTTGGCTCACCAAATTTCGTTCTTCTAGGTTAAACCGTTCCTTTGCAGTAACCGTTTTCATGTTTAGGTTTCACTCTGTTTTCTCCTATATGGATACATGTAGTTGGAACTCTAAATCAAACACGGTTTGTGCTAGCTCTTTGAAACTTGGCACAATAATGTAGTGCCAAGTTCTATCGATATGGTTTGTGTGCTATTGAAGTAGCCCCAAGCAGAGACTGACGAGAATCACTTTCATTGAAAGGGGTTGCCAGGCTTCCAAAAAACTGCGAGTTTCCTGAAATCTCGGCAAACATTTTTTCACCCAATCTTGATGATACTTGCAGGTAATGATCAGTACACCAATCCCACTTGGCTCACCTAATTTCGTTCTTCTAGGTTAAACCGTTCCTTTGCAGTAACCGTTTTCATGTTTAGGTTTCACTCTGTTTTCTCCTATATGGATACATGTAGTTGGAACTCTAAATCAAACACGGTTTGTGCTAGCTCTTTGAAACTTGGCACAATAATGTAGTGCCAAGTTCTATCGATATGGTTTGTGTGCTATTGAAGTAGCCCCAAGCAGAGACTGACGAGTATCACTTTCATTGAAAGGGGTTGCCAGGCTTCCAAAAAACTGCGAGTTTCCTGTAATCTCGGCAAACATTTTTTCACCCAATCTTGATGATACTTCCATTTAATGATCAGTACACCAATCCCACTTGGCTCACCAAATTTCGTTCTTCTCGGTTAAACCGTTCCTTTGCAGTAACCGTTTTCATGTTTAGGTTTCACTCTGTTTTCTCCTATATGGATACAAGTAGTTGGAACTCTAAATCAAACACGGTTTGTGCTAGCTCTTTGAAACTTGGCACAATAATGTAGTTCCAAGTTCTATCGCTATGGTTTGTGTGTTATTGAAGTAGCCACAAGCAGAGACTGACGAGAATCACTTTCATTAAAAGGGGTTTCCAGGCTTCCGGAAAACTGCGAGTTTCCTGAAATCACAGCAAACATTTTTTCAACCAGTCTTGATGATACTTCCATTTAATGATCAGTACACCAATCCCACTTGGCTCACCAAATTTCGTTCTTCTAGGTTAAACCGTTCCTTTGCAGTAACCGTTTTCATGTTTAGGTTTCACTCTGTTTTCTCCTATATGGATACATGTAGTTGGAACTCTAAATCAAACACGGTTTGTGCTAGCTCTTTGAAACTTGGCACAATAATGTAGTTCCATGTTCTATCGCTATGGTTTGTGTGCTATTGAAGTAGCCCCAAGGAGAGACTGACGAGAATCACTTTCATTGAAAGGGGTTGCCAGGCTTCCAAAAAACTGCGAGTTTCCTGAAATCTCAGCAAACATTTTTTCACTCAGTCTTCATGATACTTCCATTTAATGATCAGTACACCA
This sequence comes from Urocitellus parryii, assembly GCF_045843805.1. Lineage (NCBI taxonomy): Eukaryota > Metazoa > Chordata > Mammalia > Rodentia > Sciuridae > Urocitellus > Urocitellus parryii. The sequence goes on from NW_027552381.1 coordinate 16,071, forward strand.
ATCCCACTTGGCTCACCAAATTTCGTGCTTCTAGTTTAAACCGTTCCTTTGCAGTAACCGTTTTCATGTTTAGGTTTCACTCTGTTTTCTCCTATATGGACACATGTAGTTGGAACTCTAAATCAAACACGGTTTGTGCTAGCTCTTTGAAACTTGGCACAATAATGTAGTTCCAAGTTCTATCGCTATGGTTTGTGTGTTATTGAAGTAGCCCCAAGCAGAGACTGACGAGAATCCCTTTCATTAAAAGGGGTTGCCACGCTTCCAAAAAACTACGAGTTTCCTGAAATCTCAGCAAACATTTTTTCACCCAATCTTGATGATACTTCCATTTAGTGATCAGTACACCAATCCCACTTGGCTCACCAAATTTCATTCTTCTAGGTTAAACCGTTCCTTTGCAGTAACCGTTTTCATGTTTAGGTTTCACTCTGTTTTCTCCTATATGGATACATGTAGTTGGAACTCTAAATCAAACACGGTTTGTGCTAGCTCTTTGAAACTTGGCACAATAATGTAGTTCCAAGTTCTATCGCTATGGTTTGTGTGTTATTGAAGTAGCCACAAGCAGAGACTGACGAGAATCACTTTCATTAAAAGGGGTTGCCAAGCTTCCAAAAAACTACGAGTTTCCTGAAATCTCAGCAAACATTTTTTCACCCAATCTTGATGATACTTCCATTTAGTGATCAGTACACCAATCCCACTTGGCTCACCAAATTTCGTTCTTCTAGGTTAAACCGTTCCTTTGCAGTAACCGTTTTCATGTTTAGGTTTCACTCTGTTTTCTCCTATATGGATACATGTAGTTGGAACTCTAAATCAAACACGGTTTGTGCTAGCTCTTTGAAACTTGGCACAATAATGTAGTGCCAAGTTCTATCGATATGGTTTGTGTGCTATTGAAGTAGCCCCAAGCAGAGACTGACGAGAATCACTTTCATTGAAAGGGGTTGCCAGGCTTCCAAAAAACTGCGAGTTTCCTGAAATCTCGGCAAACATTTTTTCACCCAATCTTGATGATACTTGCAGGTAATGATCAGTACACCAATCCCACTTGGCTCACCTAATTTCGTTCTTCTAGGTTAAACCGTTCCTTTGCAGTAACCGTTTTCATGTTTAGGTTTCACTCTGTTTTCTCCTATATGGATACATGTAGTTGGAACTCTAAATCAAACACGGTTTGTGCTAGCTCTTTGAAACTTGGCACAATAATGTAGTGCCAAGTTCTATCGATATGGTTTGTGTGCTATTGAAGTAGCCCCAAGCAGAGACTGACGAGTATCACTTTCATTGAAAGGGGTTGCCAGGCTTCCAAAAAACTGCGAGTTTCCTGTAATCTCGGCAAACATTTTTTCACCCAATCTTGATGATACTTCCATTTAATGATCAGTACACCAATCCCACTTGGCTCACCAAATTTCGTTCTTCTCGGTTAAACCGTTCCTTTGCAGTAACCGTTTTCATGTTTAGGTTTCACTCTGTTTTCTCCTATATGGATACAAGTAGTTGGAACTCTAAATCAAACACGGTTTGTGCTAGCTCTTTGAAACTTGGCACAATAATGTAGTTCCAAGTTCTATCGCTATGGTTTGTGTGTTATTGAAGTAGCCACAAGCAGAGACTGACGAGAATCACTTTCATTAAAAGGGGTTTCCAGGCTTCCGGAAAACTGCGAGTTTCCTGAAATCACAGCAAACATTTTTTCAACCAGTCTTGATGATACTTCCATTTAATGATCAGTACACCAATCCCACTTGGCTCACCAAATTTCGTTCTTCTAGGTTAAACCGTTCCTTTGCAGTAACCGTTTTCATGTTTAGGTTTCACTCTGTTTTCTCCTATATGGATACATGTAGTTGGAACTCTAAATCAAACACGGTTTGTGCTAGCTCTTTGAAACTTGGCACAATAATGTAGTTCCATGTTCTATCGCTATGGTTTGTGTGCTATTGAAGTAGCCCCAAGGAGAGACTGACGAGAATCACTTTCATTGAAAGGGGTTGCCAGGCTTCCAAAAAACTGCGAGTTTCCTGAAATCTCAGCAAACATTTTTTCACTCAGTCTTCATGATACTTCCATTTAATGATCAGTACACCAATCCCACTTGGCTCACCAAATTTCGTGCTTCTAGTTTAAACCGTTCCTTTGCAGTAACCGTTTTCATGTTTAGGTTTCACTCTGTTTTCTCCTATATGGACACATGTAGTTGGAACTCTAAATCAAACACGGTTTGTGCTAGCTCTTTGAAACTTGGCACAATAATGTAGTTCCAAGTTCTATCGCTATGGTTTGTGTGTTATTGAAGTAGCCCCAAGCAGAGACTGACGAGAATCCCTTTCATTAAAAGGGGTTGCCACGCTTCCAAAAAACTACGAGTTTCCTGAAATCTCAGCAAACATTTTTTCACCCAATCTTGATGATACTTCCATTTAGTGATCAGTACACCAATCCCACTTGGCTCACCAAATTTCATTCTTCTAGGTTAAACCGTTCCTTTGCAGTAACCGTTTTCATGTTTAGGTTTCACTCTGTTTTCTCCTATATGGATACATGTAGTTGGAACTCTAAATCAAACACGGTTTGTGCTAGCTCTTTGAAACTTGGCACAATAATGTAGTTCCAAGTTCTATCGCTATGGTTTGTGTGTTATTGAAGTAGCCACAAGCAGAGACTGACGAGAATCACTTTCATTAAAAGGGGTTGCCAAGCTTCCAAAAAACTACGAGTTTCCTGAAATCTCAGCAAACATTTTTTCACCCAATCTTGATGATACTTCCATTTAGTGATCAGTACACCAATCCCACTTGGCTCACCAAATTTCGTTCTTCTAGGTTAAACCGTTCCTTTGCAGTAACCGTTTTCATGTTTAGGTTTCACTCTGTTTTCTCCTATATGGATACATGTAGTTGGAACTCTAAATCAAACACGGTTTGTGCTAGCTCTTTGAAACTTGGCACAATAATGTAGTGCCAAGTTCTATCGATATGGTTTGTGTGCTATTGAAGTAGCCCCAAGCAGAGACTGACGAGAATCACTTTCATTGAAAGGGGTTGCCAGGCTTCCAAAAAACTGCGAGTTTCCTGAAATCTCGGCAAACATTTTTTCACCCAATCTTGATGATACTTGCAGGTAATGATCAGTACACCAATCCCACTTGGCTCACCTAATTTCGTTCTTCTAGGTTAAACCGTTCCTTTGCAGTAACCGTTTTCATGTTTAGGTTTCACTCTGGTTTTCTCCTATATGGATACATGTAGTTGGAACTCTAAATCAAACACGGTTTGTGCTAGCTCTTTGAAACTTGGCACAATAATGTAGTGCCAAGTTCTATCGCTATGGTTTGTGTGCTATTGAAGTAGCCCCAAGCAGAGACTGACGAGTATCACTTTCATTGAAAGGGGTTGCCAGGCTTCCAAAAAACTGCGAGTTTCCTGTAATCTCGGCAAACATTTTTTCACCCAATCTTGATGATACTTCCATTTAATGATCAGTACACCAATCCCACTTGGCTCACCAAATTTCGTTCTTCTCGGTTAAACCGTTCCTTTGCAGTAACCGTTTTCATGTTTAGGTTTCACTCTGTTTTCTCCTATATGGATACATGTAGTTGGAACTCTAAATCAAACACGGTTTGTGCTAGCTCTTTGAAACATGGCACAATTATGTAGTTCCAAGTTCTATCGCTACGGTTTGTGTGTTATTGAAGTAGCCACAAGCAGAGACTGACGAGAATCACTTTCATTAAAAGGGGTTTCCAGGCTTCCGGAAAACTGCGAGTTTCCTGAAATCACAGCAAACATTTTCTCAACCAGTCTTGATGATACTTCCATTTAATGATCAGTACACCAATCCAACTTGGCTCACCAAATTTCGTTCTTCTAGGTTAAACCGTTCCTTTGCAGTAACCGTTTTCATGTTTAGGTTTCACTCTGTTTTCTCCTATATGGATACATGTAGTTGGAACTGTAAATCAAACACGGTTTGTGCTAGCTCTTTGAAACTTGGCACAATAATGTAGTTCCATGTTCTATCGCTATGGTTTGTGTGCTATTGAAGTAGCCCCAAGCAGAGACTGACGAGAATCACTTTCATTGAAAGGGGTTGCCAGGCTTCCAAAAAACTGCGAGTTTCCTGAAATCTCAGCAAATATTTTTTCACTCAGTCTTCATGATACTTCCATTTAATGATCAGTACACCAATCCCACTTGGCTCACCAAATTTCGTGCTTCTAGTTTAACCGTTCCTTTGCAGTAACCGTTTTCATGTTTAGGTTTCACTCTGTTTTCTCCTATATGGATACATGTAGTTGGAACTCTAAATCAAACACGGTTTGTGCTAGCTCTTTGAAACTTGGCACAATAATGTAGTTCCAAGTTCTATCGCTATGGTTTGTGTGTTATTGAAGTAGCCCCAAGCAGAGACTGACGAGAATCCCTTTCATTAAAAGGGGTTGCCACGCTTCCAAAAAACTACGAGTTTCCTGAAATCTCAGCAAACATTTTTTCACCCAATCTTGATGATACTTCCATTTAGTGATCAGTACACCAATCCCACTTGGCTCACCAAATTTCATTCTTCTAGGTTAAACCGTTCCTTTGCAGTAACCGTTTTCATGTTTAGGTTTCACTCTGTTTTCTCCTATATGGATACATGTAGTTGGAACTCTAAATTAAACACGGTTTGTGCTAGCTCTTTGAAACTTGGCACAATAATGTAGTTCCAACTTCTATCGCTATGGTTTGTGTGCTATTGAAGTAGCCCCAAGCAGAGACTGACGAGAATCACTTTCATTGAAAGGCGTTGCCAAGCTTCCAAAATACTACGAATTTCCTGAAATCTCAGCAAACATTTTTTCACTCAATCTTGATGATACTTGCAGGTAGTGATCAGTACACGAATCTCACTTGGCTCACTAAATTTCGTTCTTCTAAGTTAAACCGTTCCTTTGCAGTAACCGTTTTCATGTTTAGGTTTCACTCTGTTTTCTCCTATATGGATACATGTATTTGGAACTCTAAATCAAACACGGTTTGTGCTAGCTCTTTGAAACTTGGCACAATAATGTAGTGCCAAGTTCTATCGATATGGTTTGTGTGCTATTGAAGTAGCCCCAAGCAGAGACTGACGAGAATCACTTTCATTAAAAGGGGTTTCAGGCTTCCGGAAAACTGCGAGTTTCCTGAAATCACAGCAAACATTTTTTCAACCAGTTTGATGATACTTCCATTTAATGATCAGTACACCAATCCCACTTGGCTCACCAAATTTCGTTCTTCTAGGTTAAACCGTTCCTTTGCAGTAACCGTTTTCATGTTTAGGTTTCACTCTGTTTTCTCCTATATGGATACATGTAGTTGGAACTCTAAATCAAACACGGTTTGTGCTAGCTCTTTGAAACTTGGCACAATAATGTAGTTCCAAGTTCTATCGCTATGGTTTGTGTGTTATTGAAGTAGCCCCAAGCAGAGACTGACGAGAATCCCTTTCATTAAAAGGGGTTGCCACGCTTCCAAAAAACTACGAGTTTCCTGAAATCTCAGCAAACTTTTTTCACCCAATCTTGATGATACTTCCATTTAGTGATCAGTACACCAATCCCACTTGGCTCACCAAATTTCATTCTTCTAGGTTAAACCGTTCCTTTGCAGTAACCGTTTTCATGTTTAGGTTTCACTCTGTTTTCTCCTATATGGATACATGTAGTTGCAACTCTAAATCAAACACGGTTTGTGCTAGCTCTTTGAAACTTGGCACAATAATGTAGTTCCAAGTTCTATCACTACAGTTTGTGTGTTATTGAAGTAGCCCCAAGCAGAGACTGACGAGAATCACTTTCATTAAAAGGGGTTGCCAAGCTTTAAAAACTACGAGTTTCCTGAAATCTCAGCTAACATTTTTTCACCCAATCTTGATGATACTTCCATTTAGTGATCAGTACACCAATCCCACTTGGCTCACCAAATTTCGTTCTTCTAGGTTAAACCGTTCCTTTGCAGTAACCGTTTTCATGTTTAGGTTTCACTCTGTTTTCTCCTATATGGATACATGTAGTTGGAACTCTAAATCAAACACGGTTTGTGCTAGCTCTTTGAAACTTGGCACAATAATGTAGTTCCATGTTCTATCGCTATGGTTTGTGTGCTATTGAAGTAGCCCCAAGCAGAGACTGACGAGAATCACTTTCATTGAAAGGGGTTGCCAGGCTTCCAAAAAACTGCGAGTTTCCTGAAATCTCAGCAAACATTTTTTCACTCAGTCTTCATGATACTTCCATTTAATGATCAGTACACCAATCCCACTTGGCTCACCAAATTTCGTGCTTCTAGTTTAAACCGTTCCTTTGCAGTAACCGTTTTCATGTTTAGGTTTCACTCTGTTTTCTCCTATATGGATACATGTAGTTGGAACTCTAAATCAAACACGGTTTGTGCTAGCTCTTTGAAACTTGGCACAATAATGTAGTTCCAAGTTCTATCGCTATGGTTTGTGTGTTATTGAAGTAGCCCCAAGCAGAGACTGACGAGAATCCCTTTCATTAAAAGGGGTTGCCACGCTTCCAAAAAACTACGAGTTTCCTGAAATCTCAGCAAACATTTTTTCACCCAATCTTGATGATACTTCCATATAGTGATCAGTACACCAATCCCACTTGGCTCACCAAATTTCATTCTTCTAGGTTAAACCGTTCCTTTGCAGTAACCGTTTTCATGTTTAGGTTTCACTCTGTTTTCTCCTATATGGATACATGTAGTTGGAACTCTAAATCAAACACGGTTTGTGCTAGCTCTTTGAAACTTGGCACAATAATGTAGTTCCAAGTTCTATCGCTATGGGTTGTGTGTTATTGAAGTAGCCACAAGCAGAGACTGACGAGAATCACTTTCATTAAAAGGGGTTGCCAAGCTTCCAAAAAACTACGAGTTTCCTGAAATCTCAGCAAACATTTTTTCACCCAATCTTGATGATACTTCCATTTAGTGATCAGTACACCAATCCCACTTGGCTCACCAAATTTCGTTCTTCTAGGTTAAACCGTTCCTTTGCAGTAACCGTTTTCATGTTTAGGTTTCACTCTGTTTTCTCCTATATGGATACATGTAGTTGGAACTCTAAATCAAACACGGTTTGTGCTAGCTCTTTGAAACTTGGCACAATAATGTAGTGCCAAGTTCTATCGATATGGTTTGTGTGCTATTGAAGTAGCCCCAAGCAGAGACTGACGAGAATCACTTTCATTGAAAGGGGTTGCCAGGCTTCCAAAAAACTGCGAGTTTCCTGAAATCTCGGCAAACATTTTTTCACCCAATCTTGATGATACTTGCAGGTAATGATCAGTACACCAATCCCACTTGGCTCACCAAATTTCGTTCTTCTAGGTTAAACCGTTCCTTTGCAGTAACCGTTTTCATGTTTAGGTTTCACTCTGTTTTCTCCTATATGGATACATGTAGTTGGAACTCTAAATCAAACACGGTTTGTGCTAGCTCTTTGAAACTTGGCACAATAATGTAGTGCCAAGTTTCTATCGCTATGGTTTGTGTGCTATTGAAGTAGCCCCAAGCAGAGACTGACGAGTATCACTTTCATTGAAAGGGGTTGCCAGGCTTCCAAAAAACTGCGAGTTTCCTGTAATCTCGGCAAACATTTTTTCACCCAATCTTGATGATACTTCCATTTAATGATCAGTACACCAATCCCACTTGGCTCACCAAATTTCGTTCTTCTCGGTTAATCCGTTCCTTTGCAGTAACCGTTTTCATGTTTAGGTTTCACTCTGTTTTCTCCTATATGGATACATGTAGTTGGAACTCTAAATCAAACACGGTTTGTGCTAGCTCTTTGAAACATGGCACAATAATGTAGTTCCAAGTTCTATCGCTATGGTTTGTGTGCTATTGAAGTAGCCCCAAGCAGAGACTGACGAGAATCACTTTCATTGAAAGGGGTTGCCAGGCTTCGAAAAAACTGCGAGTTTCCTGAAATCTCAGCAAACATTTTTTCACTCAGTCTTCATGATACTTCCATTTAATGATCAGTACACCAATCCCACTTGGCTCACCAAATTTCGTGCTTCTAGTTTAAACCGTTCCTTTGCAGTAACCGTTTTCATATTTAGGTTTCACTCTGTTTTCTCCTATATGGATACATGTAGTTGGAACTCTAAATCAAACACGGTTTGTGCTAGCTCTTTGAAACTTGGCACAATAATGTAGTTCCAAGTTCTATCGCTATGGTTTGTGTGTTATTGAAGTAGCCCCAAGCAGAGACTGACGAGAATCCCTTTCATTAAAAGGGGTTGCCACGCTTCCAAAAAACTACGAGTTTCCTGAAATCTCAGCAAACATTTTTTCACCCAATCTTGATGATACTTCCATTTAGTGATCAGTACACCAATCCCACTTGGCTCACCAAATTTCATTCTTCTAGGTTAAACCGTTCCTTTGCAGTAACCGTTTTCATGTTTAGGTTTCACTCTGTTTTCTCCTATATGGATACATGTAGTTGGAACTCTAATTAAAACACGGTTTGTGCTAGCTCTTTGAAACTTGGCACAATAATGTAGTTCCAACTTCTATCGCTATGGTTTGTGTGCTATTGAAGTAGCCCCAAGCAGAGACTGACGAGAATCACTTTCATTGAAAGGCGTTGCCAGCTTCCAAAATACTACGAATTTCCTGAAATCTCAGCAAACATTTTTTCACTCAATCTTGATGATACTTGCAGGTAGTGATCAGTACACGAATCTCACTTGGCTCACTAAATTTCGTTCTTCTAAGTTAAACCGTTCCTTTGCAGTAACCGTTTTCATGTTTAGGTTTCACTCTGTTTTCTCCTATATGGATACATGTATTTGGAACTCTAAATCAAACACGGTTTGTGCTAGCTCTTTGAAACTTGGCACAATAATGTAGTGCCAAGTTCTATCGATATGGTTTGTGTGCTATTGAAGTAGCCCCAAGCAGAGACTGACGAGAATCACTTTCATTGAAAGGGATTGCCAGGCTTCCAAAAAACTGCGAGTTTCCTGAAATCTCGGCAAACATTTTTTCACCCAATCTTGATGATACTTGCAGGTAATGATCAGTACACCAATCCCACTTGGCTCACCAAATTTCGTTCTTCTAGGTTAAACCGTTCTTTTGCAGTAACCGTTTTCATGTTTAGGTTTCACTCTGTTTTCTCCTATATGGATACATGTAGTTGGAACTCTAAATCAAACACGGTTTGTGCTAGCTCTTTGAAACTTGGCACAATAATGTAGTTCCAAGTTCTATCGCTATGGTTTGTGTGTTATTGAAGTAGCCACAAGCAGAGACTGACGAGAATCACTTTCATTAAAAGGGGTTTCCAGGCTTCCGGAAAACTGCGAGTTTCCTGAAATCACAGCAAACATTTTTTCAACCAGTCTTGATGATACTTCCATTTAATGATCAGTACACCAATCCCACTTGGCTCACCAAATTTCGTTCTTCTAGGTTAAACCGTTCCTTTGCAGTAACCGTTTTCATGTTTAGGTTTCACTCTGTTTTCTCCTATATGGATACATGTAGTTGGAACTCTAAATCAAACACGGTTTGTGCTAGCTCTTTGAAACTGGGCACAATAATGTAGTTCCAAGTTCTATCGCTATGGTTTGTGTGTTATTGAAGTAGCCCCAAGCAGAGACTGACGAGAATCCCTTTCATTAAAAGGGGTTGCCACGCTTCCAAAAACTACGAGTTTCCTGAAATCTCAGCAAACTTTTTTTCACCCAATCTTGATGATACTTCCATTTAGTGATCAGTACACCAATCCCACTTGGCTCACCAAATTTCATTCTTCTAGGTTAAACCGTTCCTTTGCAGTAACCGTTTTCATGTTTAGGTTTCACTCTGTTTTCTCCTATATGGATACATGTAGTTGCAACTCTAAATCAAACACGGTTTGTGCTAGCTCTTTGAAACTTGGCACAATAATGTAGTTCCAAGTTCTATCACTACAGTTTGTGTGTTATTGAAGTAGCCCCAAGCAGAGACTGACGAGAATCACTTTCATTAAAAGGGGTTGCCAAGCTTTAAAAACTACGAGTTTCCTGAAATCTCAGCAAACATTTTTTCACCCAATCTTGATGATACTTCCATTTAGTGATCAGTACACCAATCCCACTTGGCTCACCAAATTTCGTTCTTCTAGGTTAAACCGTTCCTTTGCAGTAACCGTTTTCATGTTTAGGTTTCACTCTGTTTTCTCCTATATGGATACATGTAGTTGGAACTCTAAATCAAACACGGTTTGTGCTAGCTCTTTGAAACTTGGCACAATAATGTAGTTCCATGTTCTATCGCTATGGTTTGTGTGCTATTGAAGTAGCCCCAAGCAGAGACTGACGAGAATCACTTTCATTGAAAGGGGTTGCCAGGCTTCCAAAAAACTGCGAGTTTCCTGAAATCTCAGCAAACATTTTTTCACTCAGTCTTCATGATACTTCCATTTAATGATCAGTACACCAATCCCACTTGGCTCACCAAATTTCGTGCTTCTAGTTTAAACCGTTCCTTTGCAGTAACCGTTTTCATGTTTAGGTTTCACTCTGTTTTCTCCTATATGGATACATGTAGTTGGAACTCTAAATCAAACACGGTTTGTGCTAGCTCTTTGAAACTTGGCACAATAATGTAGTTCCAAGTTCTATCGCTATGGTTTGTGTGTTATTGAAGTAGCCCCAAGCAGAGACTGACGAGAATCCCTTTCATTAAAAGGGGTTGCCACGCTTCCAAAAAACTACGAGTTTCCTGAAATCTCAGCAAACATTTTTTCACCCAATCTTGATGATACTTGCAGGTAATGATCAGTACACCAATCCCACTTGGCTCACCAAATTTCGTTCTTCTAGGTTAAACCGTTCTTTTGCAGTAACCGTTTTCATGTTTAGGTTTCACTCTGTTTTCTCCTATATGGATACATGTAGTTGGAACTCTAAATCAAACACGGTTTGTGCTAGCTCTTTGAAACTTGGCACAATAATGTAGTTCCAAGTTCTATCGCTATGGTTTGTGTGTTATTGAAGTAGCCACAAGCAGAGACTGACGAGAATCACTTTCATTAAAAGGGGTTTCCAGGCTTCCGAAAACTGCGAGTTTCCTGAAATCACAGCAAACATTTTTTCAACCAGTCTTGATGATACTTCCATTTAATGATCAGTACACCAATCCCACTTGGCTCACCAAATTTCGTTCTTCTAGGTTAAACCGTTCCTTTGCAGTAACCGTTTTCATGTTTAGGTTTCACTCTGTTTTCTCCTATATGGATACATGTAGTTGGAACTCTAAATCAAACACGGTTTGTGCTAGCTCTTTGAAACTTGGCACAATAATGTAGTTCCAAGTTCTATCGCTATGGTTTGTGTGTTATTGAAGTAGCCCCAAGCAGAGACTGACGAGAATCCCTTTCATTAAAAGGGGTTGCCACGCTTCCAAAAAACTACGAGTTTCCTGAAATCTCAGCAAACTTTTTTTCACCCAATCTTGATGATACTTCCATTTTGTGATCAGTACACCAATCCCACTTGGCTCACCAAATTTCATTCTTCTAGGTTAAACCGTTCCTTTGCAGTAACCGTTTTCATGTTTAGGTTTCACTCTGTTTTCTCCTATATGGATACATGTAGTTGCAACTCTAAATCAAACACGGTTTGTGCTAGCTCTTTGAAACTTGGCACAATAATGTAGTTCCAAGTTCTATCACTACAGTTTGTGTGTTATTGAAGTAGCCCCAAGCAGAGACTGACGAGAATCACTTTCATTAAAAGGGGTTGCCAAGCTTTAAAACTACGAGTTTCCTGAAATCTCAGCAAACATTTTTTCACCCAATCTTGATGATACTTCCATTTAGTGATCAGTACACCAATCCCACTTGGCTCACCAAATTTCGTTCTTCTAGGTTAACCGTTCCTTTGCAGTAACCGTTTTCATGTTTAGGTTTCACTCTGTTTTCTCCTATATGGATACATGTAGTTGGAACTCTAAATCAAACACGGTTTGTGCTAGCTCTTTGAAACTTGGCACAATAACGTAGTTCCATGTTCTATCGCTATGGTTTGTGTGCTATTGAAGTAGCCCCAAGCAGAGACTGACGAGAATCACTTTCATTGAAAGGGGTTGCCAGGCTTCCAAAAAACTGCGAGTTTCCTGAAATCTCAGCAAACATTTTTTCACTCAGTCTTCATGATACTTCCATTTAAAGATCAGTACACCAATCCCACTTGGCTCACCAAATTTCGTGCTTCTAGTTTAAACCGTTCCTTTGCAGTAACCGTTTTCATGTTTAGGTTTCACTCTGTTTTCTCCTATATGGATACATGTAGTTGGAACTCTAAATCAAACACGGTTTGTGCTAGCTCTTTGAAACTTGGCACAATAATGTAGTTCCAAGTTCTATCGCTATGGTTTGTGTGTTATTGAAGTAGCCCCAAGCAGAGACTGACGAGAATCCCTTTCATTAAAAGGGGTTGCCACGCTTCCAAAAAACTACGAGTTTCCTGAAATCTCAGCAAACATTTTTTCACCCAATCTTGATGATACTTCCATTTAGTGATCAGTACACCAATCCCACTTGGCTCACCAAATTTCATTCTTCTAGGTTAAACCGTTCCTTTGCAGTAACCGTTTTCATGTTTAGGTTTCACTCTGTTTTCTCCTATATGGATACATGTAGTTGGAACTCTAAATCAAACACGGTTTGTGCTAGCTCTTTGAAACTTGGCACAATAATGTAGTTCCAAGTTCTATCGCTATGGTTTGTGTGTTATTGAAGTAGCCACAAGCAGAGACTGACGAGAATCACTTTCATTAAAAGGGGTTGCCAAGCTTCCAAAAAACTACGAGTTTCCTGAAATCTCAGCAAACATTTTTTCACCCAATCTTGATGATACTTCCATTTAGTGATCAGTACACCAATCCCACTTGGCTCACCAAATTTCGTTCTTCTAGGTTAAACCGTTCCTTTGCAGTAACCGTTTTCATGTTTAGGTTTCACTCTGTTTTCTCCTATATGGATACATGTAGTTGGAACTCTAAATCAAACACGGTTTGTGCTAGCTCTTTGAAACTTGGCACAATAATGTAGTGCCAAGTTCTATCGATATGGTTTGTGTGCTATTGAAGTAGCCCCAAGCAGAGACTGACGAGAATCACTTTCATTGAAAGGGGTTGCCAGGCTTCCAAAAAACTGCGAGTTTCCTGAAATCTCGGCAAACATTTTTTCACCCAATCTTGATGATACTTGCAGGTAATGATCAGTACACCAATCCCACTTGGCTCACCAAATTTCGTTCTTCTAGGTTAAACCGTTCCTTTGCAGTAACCGTTTTCATGTTTAGGTTTCACTCTGTTTTCTCCTATATGGATACATGTAGTTGGAACTCTAAATCAAACACGGTTTGTGCTAGCTCTTTGAAACTTGGCACAATAATGTAGTGCCAAGTTCTATCGCTATGGTTTGTGTGCTATTGAAGTAGCCCCAAGCAGAGACTGACGAGTATCACTTTCATTGAAAGGGGTTGCCAGGCTTCCAAAAAACTGCGAGTTTCCTGTAATCTCGGCAAACATTTTTTCACCCAATCTTGATGATACTTCCATTTTAATGATCAGTACACCAATCCCACTTGGCTCACCAAATTTCGTTCTTCTCGGTTAAACCGTTCCTTTGCAGTAACCGTTTTCATGTTTAGGTTTCACTCTGTTTTCTCCTATATGGATACATGTAGTTGGAACTCTAAATCAAACACGGTTTGTGCTAGCTCTTTGAAACATGGCACAATAATGTAGTTCCAAGTTCTATCGCTATGGTTTGTGTGCTATTGAAGTAGCCCCAAGCAGAGACTGACGAGAATCACTTTCATTGAAAGGGGTTGCCAGGCTTCGAAAAAACTGCGAGTTTCCTGAAATCTCAGCAAACATTTTTTCACTCAGTCTTCATGATACTTCCATTTAATGATCAGTACACCAATCCCACTTGGCTCACCAAATTTCGTGCTTCTAGTTTAAACCGTTCCTTTGCAGTAACCGTTTTCATATTTAGGTTTCACTCTGTTTTCTCCTATATGGATACATGTAGTTGGAACTCTAAATCAAACACGGTTTGTGCTAGCTCTTTGAAACTTGGCACAATAATGTAGTTCCAAGTTCTATCGCTATGGTTTGTGTGTTATTGAAGTAGCCCCAAGCAGAGACTGACGAGAATCCCTTTCATTAAAAGGGGTTGCCACGCTTCCAAAAAACTACGAGTTTCCTGAAATCTCAGCAAACATTTTTTCACCCAATCTTGATGATACTTCCATTTAGTGATCAGTACACCAATCCCACTTGGCTCACCAAATTTCATTCTTCTAGGTTAAACCGTTCCTTTGCAGTAACCGTTTTCATGTTTAGGTTTCACTCTGTTTTCTCCTATATGGATACATGTAGTTGGAACTCTAAATTAAACACGGTTTGTGCTAGCTCTTTGAAACTTGGCACAATAATGTAGTTCCAACTTCTATCGCTATGGTTTGTGTGCTATTGAAGTAGCCCCAAGCAGAGACTGACGAGAATCACTTTCATTGAAAGGGCGTTGCCAAGCTTCCAAAATACTACGAATTTCCTGAAATCTCAGCAAACATTTTTTCACTCAATCTTGATGATACTTGCAGGTAGTGATCAGTACACGAATCTCACTTGGCTCACTAAATTTCGTTCTTCTAAGTTAAACCGTTCCTTTGCAGTAACCGTTTTCATGTTTAGGTTTCACTCTGTTTTCTCCTATATGGATACATGTATTTGGAACTCTAAATCAAACACGGTTTGTGCTAGCTCTTTGAAACTTGGCACAATAATGTAGTGCCAAGTTCTATCGATATGGTTTGTGTGCTATTGAAGTAGCCCCAAGCAGAGACTGACGAGAATCACTTTCATTGAAAGGGGTTGCCAGGCTTCCAAAAAACTGCGAGTTTCCTGAAATCTCGGCAAACATTTTTTCACCCAATCTTGATGATACTTGCAGGTAATGATCAGTACACCAATCCCACTTGGCTCACCAAATTTCGTTCTTCTAGGTTAAACCGTTCCTTTGCAGTAACCGTTTTCATGTTTAGGTTTCACTCTGTTTTCTCCTATATGGATACATGTAGTTGGAACTCTAAATCAAACACGGTTTGTGCTAGCTCTTTGAAACTTGGCACAATAAATGTAGTGCCAAGTTCTATCGCTATGGTTTGTGTGCTATTGAAGTAGCCCCAAGCAGAGACTGACGAGTATCACTTTCATTGAAAGGGGTTGCCAGGCTTCCAAAAAACTGCGAGTTTCCTGTAATCTCGGCAAACATTTTTTCACCCAATCTTGATGATACTTCCATTTAATGATCAGTACACCAATCCCACTTGGCTCACCAAATTTCGTTCTTCTCGGTTAAACCGTTCCTTTGCAGTAACCGTTTTCATGTTTAGGTTTCACTCTGTTTTCTCCTATATGGATACATGTAGTTGGAACTCTAAATCAAACACGGTTTGTGCTAGCTCTTTGAAACATGGCACAATAATGTAGTTCCAAGTTCTATCGCTATGGTTTGTGTGCTATTGAAGTAGCCCCAAGCAGAGACTGACGAGAATCACTTTCATTGAAAGGGGTTGCCAGGCTTCCAAAAACTGCGAGTTTCCTGAAATCTCAGCAAACATTTTTTCACTCAGTCTTCATGATACTTCCATTTAATGATCAGTACACCAATCCCACTTGGCTCACCAAATTTCGTGCTTCTAGTTTAAACCGTTCCTTTGCAGTAACCGTTTTCATATTTAGGTTTCACTCTGTTTTCTCCTATATGGATACATGTAGTTGGAACTCTAAATCAAACACGGTTTGTGCTAGCTCTTTGAAACTTGGCACAATAATGTAGTTCCAAGTTCTATCGCTATGGTTTGTGTGTTATTGAAGTAGCCCCAAGCAGAGACTGACGAGAATCCCTTTCATTAAAAGGGGTTGCCACGCTTCCAAAAAACTACGAGTTTCCTGAAGTCTCAGCAAACATTTTTTCACCCAATCTTGAGGATACTTCCATTTAGTGATCAGTACACCAATCCCACTTGGCTCACCAAATTTCATTCTTCTAGGTTAAACCGTTCCTTTGCAGTAACCGTTTTCATGTTTAGGTTTCACTCTGTTTTCTCCTATATGGATACATGTAGTTGGAACTCTAAATTAAACACGGTTTGTGCTAGCTCTTTGAAACTTGGCACAATAATGTAGTTCCAACTTCTATCGCTATGGTTTGTGTGCTATTGAAGTAGCCCCAAGCAGAGACTGACGAGAATCACTTTCATTGAAAGGCGTTGCCAAGCTTCCAAAATACTACGAATTTCCTGAAATCTCAGCAAACATTTTTTCACTCAATCTTGATGATACTTGCAGGTAGTGATCAGTACACGAATCTCACTTGGCTCACTAAATTTCGTTCTTCTAAGTTAAACCGTTCCTTTGCAGTAACCGTTTTCATGTTTAGGTTTCACTCTGTTTTCTCCTATATGGATACATGTATTTGGAACTCTAAATCAAACACGGTTTGTGCTAGCTCTTTGAAACTTGGCACAATAATGTAGTGCCAAGTTCTATCGATATGGTTTGTGTGCTATTGAAGTAGCCCCAAGCAGAGACTGACGAGAATCACTTTCATTGAAAGGGGTTGCCAGGCTTCCAAAAAACTGCGAGTTTCCTGAAATCTCGGCAAACATTTTTTCACCCAATCTTGATGATACTTGCAGGTAATGATCAGTACACCAATCCCACTTGCTCACCAAATTTCGTTTCTTCTAGGTTAAACCGTTCCTTTGCAGTAACCGTTTTCATGTTTAGGTTTCACTCTGTTTTCTCCTATATGGATACATGTAGTTGGAACTCTAAATCAAACACGGTTTGTGCTAGCTCTTTGAAACTTGGCACAATAATGTAGTTCCAAGTTCTATCGCTATGGTTTGTGTGTTATTGAAGTAGCCACAAGCAGAGACTGACGAGAATCACTTTCATTAAAAGGGGTTTCCAGGCTTCCGGAAAACTGCGAGTTTCCTGAAATCACAGCAAACATTTTTTCAACCAGTCTTGATGATACTTCCATTTAATGATCAGTACACCAATCCCACTTGGCTCACCAAATTTCGTTCTTCTAGGTTAAACCGTTCCTTTGCAGTAACCGTTTTCATGTTTAGGTTTCACTCTGTTTTCTCCTATATGGATACATGTAGTTGGAACTCTAAATCAAACACGGTTTGTGCTAGCTCTTTGAAACTGGGCACAATAATGTAGTTCCAAGTTCTATCGCTATGGTTTGTGTGTTATTGAAGTAGCCCCAAGCAGAGACTGACGAGAATCCCTTTCATTAAAAGGGGTTGCCACGCTTCCAAAAAACTACGAGTTTCCTGAAATCTCAGCAACTTTTTTTTCACCCAATCTGTATGATACTTCCATTTAGTGATCAGTACACCAATCCCACTTGGCTCACCAAATTTCATTCTTCTAGGTTAAACCGTTCCTTTGCAGTAACCGTTTTCATGTTTAGGTTTCACTCTGTTTTCTCCTATATGGATACATGTAGTTGCAACTCTAAATCAAACACGGTTTGTGCTAGCTCTTTGAAACTTGGCACAATAATGTAGTTCCAAGTTCTATCACTACAGTTTGTGTGTTATTGAAGTAGCCCCAAGCAGAGACTGACGAGAATCACTTTCATTAAAAGGGGTTGCCAAGCTTTAAAAACTACGAGTTTCCTGAAATCTCAGCAAACATTTTTTCACCCAATCTTGATGATACTTCCATTTAGTGATCAGTACACCAATCCCACTTGGCTCACCAAATTTCGTTCTTCTAGGTTAAACCGTTCCTTTGCAGTAACCGTTTTCATGTTTAGGTTTCACCCTGTTTTCTCCTATATGGATACATGTAGTTGGAACTCTAAATCAAACACGGTTTGTGCTAGCTCTTTGAAACTTGGCACAATAATGTAGTTCCAACTTCTATCGCTATGGTTTGTGTGATATTGAAGTAGCCCCAAGCAGAGACTGACGAGAATCACTTTCATTGAAAGGCGTTGCCAAGCTTCCAAAATACTACGAATTTCCTGAAATCTCAGCAAACATTTTTTCACTCAATCTTGATGATACTTGCAGGTAGTGATCAGTACACCAGTCCCACTTGGCTCACCAAATTTCGTTCTTCTAGGTTAAACCGTTCCTTTGCAGTAACCGTTTTCATGTTTAGGTTTCACTCTGTTTTCTCCTATATGGATACATGTAGTTGGAACTCTAAATCAAACACGGTTTGTGCTAGCTCTTTGAAACTTGGCACAATAATGTAGTGCCAAGTTCTATCGATATGGTTTGTGTGCTATTGAAGTAGCCCCAAGCAGAGACTGACGAGTATCCCTTTCATTGAAAGGGGTTGCCAGGCTTCCAAAAAACTGCGAGTTTCCTGTAATCTCGGCAAACATTTTTTCACCCAATCTTGATGATACTTCCATTTAATGATCAGTACACCAATCCCACTTGGCTCACCAAATTTCGTTCTTCTCGGTTAAACCGTTCCTTTGCAGTAACCGTTTCCATGTTTAGGTTTCACTCTGTTTTCTCCTATATGGATACATGTAGTTGGAACTCTAAATCAAACACGTTTTGTGCTAGCTCTTTGAAACATGGCACAATAATGTAGTTCCAAGTTCTATCGCTATGGTTTGTGTGTTATTGAAGTAGCCACAAGCAGAGACTGACGAGAATCACTTTCATTAAAAGGGGTTTCCAGGCTTCCGGAAAACTGCGAGTTTCCTGAAATCTCGGCAAACATTTTTTCACCCAATCTTGATGATACTTGCAGGTAATGATCAGTACACCAATCCCACTTGGGCTCACCAAATTTCGTGCTTCTAGTTTAAACCGTTCCTTTGCAGTAACCGTTTTCATGTTTAGGTTTCACTCTGTTTTCTCCTATATGGATACGGTAGTTGGAACTCTAAATCAAACACGGTTTGTGCTAGCTCTTTGAAACTTGGCACAATAATGTAGTTCCAAGTTCTATCGCTATGGTTTGTGTGTTATTGAAGTAGCCCCAAGCAGAGACTGACGAGAATCCCTTTCATTAAAAGGTGTTGCCACGCTTCCAAAAAACTACGAGTTTCCTGAAATCTCAGCAAACATTTTTTCACCCAATCTTGATGATACTTCCATTTAGTGATCAGTACACCAATCCCACTTGGCTCACCAAATTTCATTCTTCTAGGTTAAACCGTTCCTTTGCAGTAACCGTTTTCATGTTTAGGTTTCACTCTGTTTTCTCCTATATGGATACATGTAGTTGGAACTCTAAATTAAACACGGTTTGTGCTAGCTCTTTGAAACTTGGCACAATAATGTAGTTCCAAGTTCTATCGCTATGGTTTGTGTGTTATTGAAGTAGCCCCAAGCAGAGACTGACGAGAATCACTTTCATTAAAAGGGTTTGCCAAGCTTAAAAAACTACGAGTTTCCTGAAATCTCAGCAAACATTTTTTCACCCAATCTTGATGATACTTCCATTTAGTGATCAGTACACCAATCCCACTTGGCTCACCAAATTTCGTTCTTCTAGGTTAAACCGTTCCTTTGCAGTAACCGTTTTCATGTTTAGGTTTCACCCTGTTTTCTCCTATATGGATACATGTAGTTGGAACTCTAAATCAAACACGGTTTGTGCTAGCTCTTTGAAACTTGGCACAATAATGTAGTTCCAACTTCTATCTCTATGGTTTGTGTGCTATTGAAGTAGCCCCAAGCAGAGACTGACGAGAATCACTTTCATTAAAAGGGGTTGCCAAGCTTAAAAAACTACGAGTTTCCTGAAATCTCAGCAAACATTTTTTCACCCAATCTTGATGATACTTCCATTTAGTGATCAGTACACCAATCCCACTTGGCTCACCAAATTTCGTTCTTCTAGGTTAAACCCTTCCTTTGCAGTAACCGTTTTCATGTTTAGGTTTCACCCTGTTTTCTCCTATATGGATACATGTAGTTGGAACTCTAAATCAAACACGGTTTGTGCTAGCTCTTTGAAACTTGGCACAATAATGTAGTTCCAACTTCTATCGCTATGGTTTGTGTGCTATTGAAGTAGCCCCAAGCAGAGACTGACGAGAATCACTTTCATTGAAAGGCGTTGCCAGCTTCCAAAATACTACGAATTTCCTGAAATCTCAGCAAACATTTTTTCACTCAATCTTGATGATACTTGCAGGTAGTGATCAGTACACCAGTCCCACTTGGCTCACCAAATTTCGTTCTTCTAAGTTAAACCGTTCCTTTGCAGTAACCGTTTTCATGTTTAGGTTTCACTCTGTTTTCTCCTATATGGATACATGTAGTTGGAACTCTAAATCAAACACGGTTTGTGCTAGCTCTTTGAAACTTGGCACAATAATGTAGTGCCAAGTTCTATCGATATGGTTTGTGTGCTATTGAAGTAGCCCCAAGCAGAGACTGACGAGAATCACTTTCATTGAAAGGGGTTGCCAGGCTTCCAAAAAACTGCGAGTTTCCTGAAATCTCGGCAAACATTTTTTCACCCAATCTTGATGATACTTGCAGGTAATGATCAGTACACCAATCCCACTTGGCTCACCAAATTTCGTTCTTCTAGGTTAAACCGTTCCTTTGCAGTAACCGTTTTCATGTTTAGGTTTCACTCTGTTTTCTCCTATATGGATACATGTAGTTGGAACTCTAAATCAAACACGGTTTGTGCTAGCTCTTTGAAACTTGGCACAATAATGTAGTGCCAAGTTCTATCGATATGGTTTGTGTGCTATTGAAGTAGCCCCAAGCAGAGACTGACGAGTATCCCTTTCATTGAAAGGGGTTGCCAGGCTTCCAAAAAACTGCGAGTTTCCTGTAATCTCGGCAAACATTTTTTCACCCAATCTTGAAGATACTTCCATTTAATGATCAGTACACCAATCCCACTTGGCTCACCAAATTTCGTTCTTCTCGGTTAAACCGTTCCTTTGCAGTAACCGTTTTCATGTTTAGGTTTCACTCTGTTTTCTCCTATATGGATACATGTAGTTGGAACTCTAAATCAAACACGGTTTGTGCTAGCTCTTTGAAACATGGCACAATAATGTAGTTCCAAGTTCTATCGCTATGGTTTGTGTGTTATTGAAGTAGCCACAAGCAGAGACTGACGAGAATCACTTTCATTAAAAGGGGTTTCCAGGCTTCCGGAAAACTGCGAGTTTCCTGAAATCTCGGCAAACATTTTTTCACCCAATCTTGATGATACTTGCAGGTAATGATCAGTACACCAATCCCACTTGGCTCACCAAATTTCGTGCTTCTAGTTTAAACCGTTCCTTTGCAGTAACCGTTTTCATGTTTAGGTTTCACTCTGTTTTCTCCTATATGGATACATGTAGTTGGAACTCTAAATCAAACACGGTTTGTGCTAGCTCTTTGAAACTTGGCACAATAATGTAGTTCCAAGTTCTATCGCTATGGTTTGTGTGTTATTGAAGTAGCCCCAAGCAGAGACTGACGAGAATCCCTTTCATTAAAAGGTGTTGCCACGCTTCCAAAAAACTACGAGTTTCCTGAAATCTCAGCAAACATTTTTTCACCCAATCTTGATGATACTTCCATTTAGTGATCAGTACACCAATCCCACTTGGCTCACCAAATTTCATTCTTCTAGGTTAAACCGTTCCTTTGCAGTAACCGTTTTCATGTTTAGGTTTCACTCTGTTTTCTCCTATATGGATACATGTAGTTGGAACTCTAAATCAAACACGGTTTGTGCTAGCTCTTTGAAACTTGGCACAATTATGTAGTTCCAAGTTCTATCACTATAGTTTGTGTGTTATTGAAGTAGCCCCAAGCAGAGACTGACGAGAATCACTTTCATTAAAAGGGGTTGCCAAGCTTAAAAAACTACGAGTTTCCTGAAATCTCAGCAAACATTTTTTCACCCAATCTTGATGATACTTCCATTTAGTGATCAGTACACCAATCCCACTTGGCTCACCAAATTTCGTTCTTCTAGGTTAAACCGTTCCTTTGCAGTAACCGTTTTCATGTTTAGGTTTCACCCTGTTTTCTCCTATATGGATACATGTAGTTGGAACTCTAAATCAAACACGGTTTGTGCTAGCTCTTTGAAACTTGGCACAATAATGTAGTTCCAACTTCTATCTCTATGGTTTGTGTGCTATTGAAGTAGCCCCAAGCAGAGACTGACGAGAATCACTTTCATTGAAAGGCGTTGCCAAGCTTCCAAAATACTACGAATTTCCTGAAATCTCAGCAAACATTTTTTCACTCAATCTTGATGATACTTGCAGGTAGTGATCAGTACACGAATCTCACTTGGCTCACTAAATTTCGTTCTTCTAAGTTAAACCGTTCCTTTGCAGTAACCGTTTTCATGTTTAGGTTTCACTCTGTTTTCTCCTATATGGATACATGTAGTTGGAACTCTAAATCAAACACGGTTTGTGCTAGCTCTTTGAAACTTGGCACAATAATGTAGTGCCAAGTTCTATCGATATGGTTTGTGTGCTATTGAAGTAGCCCCAAGAAGAGACTGACGAGAATCACTTTTATTGAAAGGGGTTGCCAGGCTTCCAAAAAACTGCGAGTTTCCTGAAATCTCGGCAAACATTTTTTCACCCAATCTTGATGATACTTGCAGGTAATGATCAGTACACCAATCCCACTTTGCTCACCAAATTTCGTTCTTCTAGGTTAAACCGTTCCTTTGCAGTAACCGTTTTCATGTTTAGGTTTCACTCTGTTTTCTCCTATATGGATACATGTAGTTGGAACTCTAAATCAAACACGGTTTGTGCTAGCTCTTTGAAACATGGCACAATAATGTAGTTCCAAGTTCTATCGCTATGGTTTGTGTGTTATTGAAGTAGCCACAAGCAGAGACTGACGAGAATCACTTTCATTAAAAGGGGTTTCCAGGCTTCCGGAAAACTGCAAGTTTCCTGAAATCACAGCAAACATTTTTTCAACCAGTCTTGATGATACTTCCATTTAATGATCAGTACACCAATCCCACTTGGCTCACCAAATTTCGTTCTTCTAGGTTAAACCGTTCCTTTGCAGTAACCGTTTTCATGTTTAGGTTTCACTCTGTTTTCTCCTATATGGATACATGTAGTTGGAACTGTAAATCAAACACGGTTTGTGCTAGCTCTTTGAAACTTGGCACAATAATGTAGTTCCATGTTCTATCGCTATGGTTTGTGTGCTATTGAAGTAGCCCCAAGCAGAGACTGACGAGAATCACTTTCATTGAAAGGGGTTGCCAGGCTTCCAAAAAACTGCGAGTTTCCTGAAATCTCAGCAAACATTTTTTCACTCAGTCTTCATGATACTTCCATTTAATGATCAGTACACCAATCCCACTTGGCTCACCAAATTTCGTGCTTCTAGTTTAAACCGTTCCTTTCCAGTAACCGTTTTCATGTTTAGGTTTCACTCTGTTTTCTCCTATATGGATACATGTAGTTGGAACTCTAAATCAAACACGGTTTGTGCTAGCTCTTTGAAACTTGGCACAATAATGTAGTTCCAAGTTCTATCGCTATGGTTTGTGTGTTATTGAAGTAGCCCCAAGCAGAGACTGACGAGAATCCCTTTCATTAAAAGGGGTTGCCACGCTTCCAAAAAACTACGAGTTTCCTGAAATCTCAGCAAACATTTTTTCACCCAATCTTGATGATACTTCCATTTAGTGATCAGTACACCAATCCCACTTGGCTCACCAAATTTCGTTCTTCTAGGTTAAACCGTTCCTTTGCAGTAACCGTTTTCATGTTTAGGTTTCACTCTGTTTTCTCCTATATGGATACATGTAGTTGGAACTCTAAATTAAACACGGTTTGTGCTAGCTCTTTGAAACTTGGCACAATAATGTAGTTCCAACTTCTATCGCTATGGTTTGTGTGCTATTGAAGTAGCCCCAAGCAGAGACTGACGAGAATCACTTTCATTGAAAGGCGTTGCCAAGCTTCCAAAATACTACGAATTTCCTGAAATCTCAGCAAACATTTTTTCACTCAATCTTGATGATACTTGCAGGTAGTGATCAGTACACGAATCTCACTTGGCTCATTAAATTTCGTTCTTCTAAGTTAAACCGTTCATTTGCAGTAACCGTTTTCATGTTTAGGTTTCACTCTGTTTTCTCCTATATGGATACATGTAGTTGGAACTCTAAATCAAACACGGTTTGTGCTAGCTCTTTGAAACTTGGCACAATAATGTAGTGCCAAGTTCTATCGATATGGTTTGTGTGCTATTGAAGTAGCCCCAAGCAGAGACTGACGAGAATCACTTTCATTGAAAGGGGTTGCCAGGCTTCCAAAAAACTGCGAGTTTCCTGAAATCTCGGCAAACATTTTTTCACCCAATCTTGATGATACTTGCAGGTAATGATAAGTACACCAATCCCACTTGGCTCACCAAATTTCGTTCTTCTAGGTTAAACCGTTCCTTTGCAGTAACCGTTTTCATGTTTAGGTTTCACTCTGTTTTCTCCTATATGGATACATGTAGTTGGAACTCTAAATCAAACACGGTTTGTGCTAGCTCTTTGAAACTTGGCACAATAATGTAGTTCCAAGTTCTATCGATATGGTTTGTGTGTTATTGAAGTAGCCACAAGCAGAGACTGACGAGAATCACTTTCATTAAAAGGGGTTTCCAGGCTTCCGGAAAACTGCGAGTTTCCTGAAATCACAGCAAACATTTTTTCAACCAGTCTTGATGATACTTCCATTTAATGATCAGTACACCAATCCCACTTGGCTCACCAAATTTCGTTCTTCTAGGTTAAACCGTTCCTTTGCAGTAACCGTTTTCATGTTTAGGTTTCACTCTGTTTTCTCCTATATGGATACATGTAGTTGGAACTCTAAATCAAACACGGTTTGTGCTAGCTCTTTGAAACTTGGCACAATAATGTAGTTCCAAGTTCTATCGCTATGGTTTGTGTGTTATTGAAGTAGTCCCAAGCAGAGACTGACGAGAATCCCTTTCATTAAAAGGGGTTGCCACGCTTCCAAAAAACTACGAGTTTCCTGAAATCTCAGCAAACATTTTTTCACCCAATCTTGATGATACTTCCATTTAGTGATCAGTACACCCATCCCACTTGGCTCACCAAATTTCATTCTTCTAGGTTAAACCGTTCCTTTGCAGTAAGCGTTTTCATGTTTAGGTTTCACTCTGTTTTCTCCTATATGGATACATGTAGTTGCAACTCTAAATCAAACACGGTTTGTGCTAGCTCTTTGAAACTTGGCACAATAATGTAGTTCCAAGTTCTATCACTACAGTTTGTGTGTTATTGAAGTAGCCCCAAGCAGAGACTGACGAGAATCACTTTCATTAAAAGGGGTTGCCAAGCTTTAAAAACTACGAGTTTCCTGAAATCTCAGCAAACATTTTTTCACCCAATCTTGATGATACTTCCATTTAGTGATCAGTACACCAATCCCACTTGGCTCACCAAATTTCGTTCTTCTAGGTTAAACCGTTCCTTTGCAGTAACCGTTTTCATGTTTAGGTTTCACCCTGTTTTCTCCTATATGGATACATGTAGTTGGAACTCTAAATCAAACACGGTTTGTGCTAGCTCTTTGAAACTTGGCACAATAATGTAGTTCCAACTTCTATCGCTATGGTTTGTGTGATATTGAAGTAGCCCCAAGCAGAGACTGACGAGAATCACTTTCATTGAAAGGCGTTGCCAAGCTTCCAAAATACTACGAATTTCCTGAAATCTCAGCAAACATTTTTTCACTCAATCTTGATGATACTTGCAGGTAGTGATCAGTACACCAGTCCCACTTGGCTCACCAAATTTCGTTCTTCTAATTTTAACCGTTCCTTTGCAGTAACCGTTTTCATGTTTAGGTTTCACTCTGTTTTCTCCTATATGGATACATGTAGTTGGAACTCTAAATCAAACACGGTTTGTGCTAGCTCTTTGAAACTTGGCACAATAATGTAGTGCCAAGTTCTATCGATATGGTTTGTGTGCTATTGAAGTAGCCCCAAGCAGAGACTGACGAGAATCACTTTCATTGAAAGGGGTTGCCAGGCTTCCAAAAAACTGCGAGTTTCCTGAAATCTCGGCAAACATTTTTTCACCCAATCTTGATGATACTTGCAGGTAATGATCAGTACACCAATCCCACTTGGCTCACCAAATTTCGTGCTTCTAGTTTAAACCGTTCCTTTGCAGTAACCGTTTTCATGTTTAGGTTTCACTCTGTTTTCTCCTATATGGATACATGTAGTTGGAACTCTAAATCAAACACGGTTTGTGCTAGCTCTTTGAAACTTGGCACAATAATGTAGTGCCAAGTTCTATCGATATGGTTTGTGTGCTATTGAAGTAGCCCCAAGCAGAGACTGACGAGAATCACTTTCATTGAAAGGGGTTGCCAGGCTTCCAAAAAACTGCGAGTTTCCTGAAATCTCGGCAAACATTTTTTCACCCAATCTTGATGATACTTGCAGGTAATGATCAGTACACCAATCCCACTTGGCTCACCAAATTTCGTGCTTCTAGTTTAAACCGTTCCTTTGCAGTAACCGTTTTCATGTTTAGGTTTCACTCTGTTTTCTCCTATATGGATACATGTAGTTGGAACTCTAAATCAAACACGGTTTGTGCTAGCTCTTTGAAACTTGGCACAATAATGTAGTTCCAAGTTCTATCGCTATGGTTTGTGTATTATTGAAGTAGCCCCAAGCAGAGACTGACGAGAATCCCTTTCATTAAAAGGGGTTGCCACGCTTCCAGAAAACTACGAGTTTCCTGAAATCTCAGCAAACATTTTTTCACCCAATCTTGATGATACTTCCATTTAGTGATCAGTACACCAATCCCACTTGGCTCACCAAATTTCATTCTTCTAGGTTAAACCGTTCCTTTGCAGTAACCGTTTTCATGTTTAGGTTTCACTCTGTTTTCTCCTATATGGATACATGTAGTTGGAACTCTAAATCAAACACGGTTTGTGCTAGCTCTTTGAAACTTGGCACAATTATGTAGTTCCAAGTTCTATCACTATAGTTTGTGTGTTATTGAAGTAGCCCCAAGCAGAGACTGACGAGAATCACTTTCATTAAAAGGGGTTGCCAAGCTTAAAAAATTACGAGTTTCCTGAAATCTCAGCAAACATTTTTTCACCCAATCTTGATGATACTTCCATTTAGTGATCAGTACACCAATCCCACTTGGCTCACCAAATTTCGTTCTTCTAGGTTAAACCGTTCCTTTGCAGTAACCGTTTTCATGTTTAGGTTTCACCCTGTTTTCTCCTATATGGATACATGTAGTTGGAACTCTAAATCAAACACGGTTTGTGCTAGCTCTTTGAAACTTGGCACAATAATGTAGTTCCAACTTCTATCGCTATGGTTTGTGTGCTATTGAAGTAACACCAAGCAGAGACTGACGAGAATCACTTTCATTGAAAGGCGTTGCCAAGCTTCCAAAATACTACGAATTTCCTGAAATCTCAGCAAACATTTTTTCACTCAATCTTGATGATACTTGCAGGTAGTGATCAGTACACGAATCTCACTTGGCTCACTAAATTTCGTTCTTCTAAGTTAAACCGTTCCTTTGCAGTAACCGTTTTCATGTTTAGGTTTCACTCTGTTTTCTCCTATATGGATACATGTAGTTGGAACTCTAAATCAAACACGGTTTGTGCTAGCTCTTTGAAACTTGGCACAATAATGTAGTGCCAAGTTCTATCGATATGGTTTGTGTGCTATTGAAGTAGCCCCAAGCAGAGACTGACGAGAATCACTTTCATTGAAAGGGGTTGCCAGGCTTCCAAAAAACTGCGAGTTTCCTGAAATCTCGGCAAACATTTTTTCACCCAATCTTGATGATACTTGCAGGTAATGATCAGTACACCAATCCCACTTGGCTCACCAAATTTCGTTCTTCTAGGTTAAACCGTTCCTTTGCAGTAACCGTTTTCATGTTTAGGTTTCACTCTGTTTTCTCCTATATGGATACATGTAGTTGGAACTCTAAATCAAACACGGTTTGTGCTAGCTCTTTGAAACTTGGCACAATAATGTAGTTCCAAGTTCTATCGCTATGGTTTGTGTGTTATTGAAGTAGCCACAAGCAGAGACTGACGAGAATCACTTTCATTAAAAGGGGTTTCCAGGCTTCCGGAAAACTGCGAGTTTCCTGAAATCACAGCAAACATTTTTTCAACCAGTCTTGATGATACTTCCATTTAATGATCAGTACACCAATCCCACTTGGCTCACCAAATTTCGTTCTTCTAGGTTAAACCGTTCCTTTGCAGTAACCGTTTTCATGTTTAGGTTTCACTCTGTTTTCTCCTATATGGATACATGTAGTTGGAACTCTAAATCAAACACGGTTTGTGCTAGCTCTTTGAAACTTGGCACAATAATGTAGTTCCAAGTTCTATCACTACAGTTTGTGTGTTATTGAAGTAGCCCCAAGCAGAGACTGACGAGAATCACTTTCATTAAAAGGGGTTGCCAAGCTTTAAAAACTACGAGTTTCCTGAAATCTCAGCAAACATTTTTTCACCCAATCTTGATGATACTTCCATTTAGTGATCAGTACACCAATCCCACTTGGCTCACCAAATTTCGTTCTTCTATGTTAAACCGTTCCTTTGCAGTAACCGTTTTCATGTTTAGGTTTCACCCTGTTTTCTCCTATATGGATACATGTAGTTGGAACTCTAAATCAAACACGGTTTGTGCTAGCTCTTTGAAACTTGGCACAATAATGTAGTTCCAACTTCTATCGCTATGGTTTGTGTGATATTGAAGTAGCCCCAAGCAGAGACTGACGAGAATCACTTTCATTGAAAGGCGTTGCCAAGCTTCCAAAATACTACGAATTTCCTGAAATCTCAGCAAACATTTTTTCACTCAATCTTGATGATACTTGCAGGTAGTGATCAGTACACCAGTCCCACTTGGCTCACCAAATTTCGTTCTTCTAAGTTAAACCGTTCCTTTGCAGTAACCGTTTTCATGTTTAGGTTTCACTCTGTTTTCTCCTATATGGATACATGTAGTTGGAACTCTAAATCAAACACGGTTTGTGCTAGCTCTTTGAAACTTGGCACAATAATGTAGTGCCAAGTTCTATCGATATGGTTTGTGTGCTATTGAAGTAGCCCCAAGCAGAGACTGACGAGAATCACTTTCATTGAAAGGGGTTGCCAGGCTTCCAAAAAACTGCGAGTTTCCTGAAATCTCGGCAAACATTTTTTCACCCAATCTTGATGATACTTGCAGGTAATGATCAGTACACCAATCCCACTTGGCTCACCAAATTTCGTTCTTCTAGGTTAAACCGTTCCTTTGCAGTAACCGTTTTCATGTTTAGGTTTCACTCTGTTTTCTCCTATATGGATACATGTAGTTGGAACTCTAAATCAAACACGGTTTGTGCTAGCTCTTTGAAACTTGGCACAATAATGTAGTGCCAAGTTCTATCGATATGGTTTGTGTGCTATTGAAGTAGCCCCAAGCAGAGACTGACGAGTATCACTTTCATTGAAAGGGGTTGCCAGGCTTCCAAAAAACTGCGAGTTTCCTGTAATCTCGGCAAACATTTTTTCACCCAATCTTGATGATACTTCCATTTAATGATCAGTACACCAATCCCACTTGGCTCACCAAATTTCGTTCTTCTCGGTTAAACCGTTCCTTTGCAGTAACCGTTTTCATGTTTAGGTTTCACTCTGTTTTCTCCTATATGGATACATGTAGTTGGAACTCTAAATCAAACACGGTTTGTGCTAGCTCTTTGAAACATGGCACAATAATGTAGTTCCAAGTTCTATCGCTATGGTTTGTGTGTTATTGAAGTAGCCACAAGCAGAGACTGACGAGAATCACTTTCATTAAAAGGGGTTTCCAGGCTTCCGGAAAACTGCAAGTTTCCTGAAATCACAGCAAACATTTTTTCAACCAGTCTTGATGATACTTCCATTTAATGATCAGTACACCAATCCCACTTGGCTCACCAAATTTCGTTCTTCTAGGTTAAACCGTTCCTTTGCAGTAACCGTTTTCATGTTTAGGTTTCACTCTGTTTTCTCCTATATGGATATATGTAGTTGGAACTGTAAATCAAACACGGTTTGTGCTAGCTCTTTGAAACTTGGCACAATAATGTAGTTCCATGTTCTATCGCTATGGTTTGTGTGCTATTGAAGTAGCCCCAAGCAGAGACTGACGAGAATCACTTTCATTGAAAGGGGTTGCCAGGCTTCCAAAAAACTGCGAGTTTCCTGAAATCTCAGCAAACATTTTTTCACTCAGTCTTCATGATACTTCCATTTAATGATCAGTACACCAATCCCACTTGGCTCACCAAATTTCGTGCTTCTAGTTTAAACCGTTCCTTTGCAGTAACCGTTTTCATGTTTAGGTTTCACTCTGTTTTCTCCTATATGGATACATGTAGTTGGAACTCTAAATCAAACACGGTTTGTGCTAGCTCTTTGAAACTTGGCACAATAATGTAGTTCCAAGTTCTATCGCTATGGTTTGTGTGTTATTAAAGTAGCCCCAAGCAGAGACTGACGAGAATCCCTTTCATTAAAAGGTGTTGCCACGCTTCCAAAAAACTACGAGTTTCCTGAAATCTCAGCAAACATTTTTTCACCCAATCTTGATGATACTTCCATTTAGTGATCAGTACACCAATCCCACTTGGCTCACCAAATTTCATTCTTCTAGGTTAAACCGTTCCTTTGCAGTAACCGTTTTCATGTTTAGGTTTCACTCTGTTTTCTCCTATATGGATACATGTAGTTGGAACTCTAAATCAAACACGGTTTGTGCTAGCTCTTTGAAACTTGGCACAATTATGTAGTTCCAAGTTCTATCACTATAGTTTGTGTGTTATTGAAGTAGCCCCAAGCAGAGACTGACGAGAATCACTTTCATTAAAAGGGGTTGCCAAGCTTAAAAAACTACGAGTTTCCTGAAATCTCAGCAAACATTTTTTCACCCAATCTTGATGATACTTCCATTTAGTGATCAGTACACCAATCCCACTTGGCTCACCAAATTTCGTTCTTCTAGGTTAAACCGTTCCTTTGCAGTAACCGTTTTCATGTTTAGGTTTCACCCTGTTTTCTCCTATATGGATACATGTAGTTGGAACTCTAAATCAAACACGGTTTGTGCTAGCTCTTTGAAACTTGGCACAATAATGTAGTTCCAACTTCTATCTCTATGGTTTGTGTGCTATTGAAGTAGCCCCAAGCAGAGACTGACGAGAATCACTTTCATTAAAAGGGGTTGCCAAGCTTAAAAAACTACGAGTTTCCTGAAATCTCAGCAAACATTTTTTCACCCAATCTTGATGATACTTCCATTTAGTGATCAGTACACCAATCCCACTTGGCTCACCAAATTTCGTTCTTCTAGGTTAAACCCTTCCTTTGCAGTAACCGTTTTCATGTTTAGGTTTCACCCTGTTTTCTCCTATATGGATACATGTAGTTGGAACTCTAAATCAAACACGGTTTGTGCTAGCTCTTTGAAACTTGGCACAATAATGTAGTTCCAACTTCTATCACTATGGTTTGTGTGCTATTGAAGTAGCCCCAAGCAGAGACTGACGAGAATCACTTTCATTGAAAGGCGTTGCCAAGCTTCCAAAATACTACGAATTTCCTGAAATCTCAGCAAACATTTTTTCACTCAATCTTGATGATACTTGCAGGTAGTGATCAGTACACCAGTCCCACTTGGCTCACCAAATTTCGTTCTTCTAAGTTAAACCGTTCCTTTGCAGTAACCGTTTTCATGTTTAGGTTTCACTCTGTTTTCTCCTATATGGATACATGTAGTTGGAACTCTAAATCAAACACGGTTTGTGCTAGCTCTTTGAAACTTGGCACAATAATGTAGTGCCAAGTTCTATCGATATGGTTTGTGTGCTATTGAAGTAGCCCCAAGCAGAGACTGATGAGAATCACTTTCATTGAAAGGGGTTGCCAGGCTTCCAAAAAACTGCGAGTTTCCTGAAATCTCGGCAAACATTTTTTCACCCAATCTTGATGATACTTGCAGGTAATGATCAGTACACCAATCCCACTTGGCTCACCAAATTTCGTTCTTCTAGGTTAAACCGTTCCTTTGCAGTAACCGTTTTCATGTTTAGGTTTCACTCTGTTTTCTCCTATATGGATACATGTAGTTGGAACTCTAAATCAAACACGGTTTGTGCTAGCTCTTTGAAACTTGGCACAATAATGTAGTGCCAAGTTCTATCGATATGGTTTGTGTGCTATTGAAGTAGCCCCAAGCAGAGACTGACGAGTATCCCTTTCATTGAAAGGGGTTGCCAGGCTTCCAAAAAACTGCGAGTTTCCTGTAATCTCGGCAAACATTTTTTCACCCAATCTTGATGATACTTCCATTTAATGATCAGTACACCAATCCCACTTGGCTCACCAAATTTCGTTCTTCTCGGTTAAACCGTTCCTTTGCAGTAACCGTTTTCATGTTTAGGTTTCACTCTGTTTTCTCCTATATGGATACATGTAGTTGGAACTCTAAATCAAACACGGTTTGTGCTAGCTCTTTGAAACATGGCACAATAATGTAGTTCCAAGTTCTATCGCTATGGTTTGTGTGTTATTGAAGTAGCCACAAGCATAGACTGACGAGAATCACTTTCATTAAAAGGGGTTTCCAGGCTTCCGGAAAACTGCGAGTTTCCTGAAATCTCGGCAAACATTTTTTCACCCAATCTTGATGATACTTGCAGGTAATGATCAGTACACCAATCCCACTTGGCTCACCAAATTTCGTGCTTCTAGTTTAAACCGTTCCTTTGCAGTAACCGTTTTCATGTTTAGGTTTCACTCTGTTTTCTCCTATATGGATACATGTAGTTGGAACTCTAAATCAAACACGGTTTGTGCTAGCTCTTTGAAACTTGGCACAATAATGTAGTTCCAAGTTCTATCGCTATGGTTTGTGTGTTATTGAAGTAGCCCCAAGCAGAGACTGACGAGAATCCCTTTCATTAAAAGGTGTTGCCACGCTTCCAAAAAACTACGAGTTTCCTGAAATCTCAGCAAACATTTTTTCACCCAATCTTGATGATACTTCCATTTAGTGATCAGTACACCAATCCCACTTGGCTCACCAAATTTCATTCTTCTAGGTTAAACCGTTCCTTTGCAGTAACCGTTTTCATGTTTAGGTTTCACTCTGTTTTCTCCTATATGGATACATGTAGTTGGAACTCTAAATCAAACACGGTTTGTGCTAGCTCTTTGAAACTTGGCACAATTATGTAGTTCCAAGTTCTATCACTATAGTTTGTGTGTTATTGAAGTAGCCCCAAGCAGAGACTGACGAGAATCACTTTCATTAAAAGGGGTTGCCAAGCTTAAAAAACTACGAGTTTCCTGAAATCTCAGCAAACATTTTTTCACCCAATCTTGATGATACTTCCATTTAGTGATCAGTACACCAATCCCACTTGGCTCACCAAATTTCGTTCTTCTAGGTTAAACCGTTCCTTTGCAGTAACCGTTTTCATGTTTAGGTTTCACCCTGTTTTCTCCTATATGGATACATGTAGTTGGAACTCTAAATCAAACACGGTTTGTGCTAGCTCTTTGAAACTTGGCACAATAATGTAGTTCCAACTTCTATCTCTATGGTTTGTGTGCTATTGAAGTAGCCCCAAGCAGAGACTGACGAGAATCACTTTCATTGAAAGGCGTTGCCAAGCTTCCAAAATACTACGAATTTCCTGAAATCTCAGCAAACATTTTTTCACTCAATCTTGATGATACTTGCAGGTAGTGATCAGTACACGAATCTCACTTGGCTCACTAAATTTCGTTCTTCTAAGTTAAACCGTTCCTTTGCAGTAACCGTTTTCATGTTTAGGTTTCACTCTGTTTTCTCCTATATGGATACATGTAGTTGGAACTCTAAATCAAACACGGTTTGTGCTAGCTCTTTGAAACTTGGCACAATAATGTAGTGCCAAGTTCTATCGATATGGTTTGTGTGCTATTGAAGTAGCCCCAAGCAGAGACTGACGAGAATCACTTTTATTGAAAGGGGTTGCCAGGCTTCCAAAAAACTGCGAGTTTCCTGAAATCTCGGCAAACATTTTTTCACCCAATCTTGATGATACTTGCAGGTAATGATCAGTACACCAATCCCACTTGGCTCACCAAATTTCGTTCTTCTAGGTTAAACCGTTCCTTTGCAGTAACCGTTTTCATGTTTAGGTTTCACTCTGTTTTCTCCTATATGGATACATGTAGTTGGAACTCTAAATCAAACACGGTTTGTGCTAGCTCTTTGAAACTTGGCACAATAATGTAGTTCCAAGTTCTATCGCTATGGTTTGTGTGTTATTGAAGTAGCCACAAGCAGAGACTGACGAGAATCACTTTCATTAAAAGGGGTTTCCAGGCTTCCGGAAAACTGCGAGTTTCCTGAAATCACAGCAAACATTTTTTCAACCAGTCTTGATGATACTTCCATTTAATGATCAGTACACCAATCCCACTTGGCTCACCAAATTTCGTGCTTCTAGTTTAAACCGTTCCTTTGCAGTAACCGTTTTCATGTTTAGGTTTCACTCTGTTTTCTCCTATATGGATACATGTAGTTGGAACTCTAAATCAAACACGGTTTGTGCTAGCTCTTTGAAACTTGGCACAATAATGTAGTTCCAAGTTCTATCGCTATGGTTTGTGTGTTATTGAAGTAGCCCCAAGCAGAGACTGACGAGAATCCCTTTCATTAAAAGGTGTTGCCACGCTTCCAAAAAACTACGAGTTTCCTGAAATCTCAGCAAACATTTTTTCACCCAATCTTGATGATACTTCCATTTAGTGATCAGTACACCAATCCCACTTGGCTCACCAAATTTCATTCTTCTAGGTTAAACCGTTCCTTTGCAGTAACCGTTTTCATGTTTAGGTTTCACTCTGTTTTCTCCTATATGGATACATGTAGTTGGAACTCTAAATCAAACACGGTTTGTGCTAGCTCTTTGAAACTTGGCACAATAATGTAGTTCCAACTTCTATCACTATGGTTTGTGTGCTATTGAAGTAGCCCCAAGCAGAGACTGACGAGAATCACTTTCATTGAAAGGCGTTGCCAAGCTTCCAAAATACTACGAATTTCCTGAAATCTCAGCAAACATTTTTTCACTCAATCTTGATGATACTTGCAGGTAGTGATCAGTACACCAGTCCCACTTGGCTCACCAAATTTCGTTCTTCTAAGTTAAACCGTTCCTTTGCAGTAACCGTTTTCATGTTTAGGTTTCACTCTGTTTTCTCCTATATGGATACATGTAGTTGGAACTCTAAATCAAACACGGTTTGTGCTAGCTCTTTGAAACTTGGCACAATAATGTAGTGCCAAGTTCTATCGATATGGTTTGTGTGCTATTGAAGTAGCCCCAAGCAGAGACTGACGAGAATCACTTTCATTGAAAGGGGTTGCCAGGCTTCCAAAAAACTGCGAGTTTCCTGAAATCTCGGCAAACATTTTTTCACCCAATCTTGATGATACTTGCAGGTAATGATCAGTACACCAATCCCACTTGGCTCACCAAATTTCGTTCTTCTAGGTTAAACCGTTCCTTTGCAGTAACCGTTTTCATGTTTAGGTTTCACTCTGTTTTCTCCTATATGGATACATGTAGTTGGAACTCTAAATCAAACACGGTTTTTGCTAGCTCTTTGAAACTTGGCACAATAATGTAGTGCCAAGTTCTATCGATATGGTTTGTGTGCTATTGAAGTAGCCCCAAGCAGAGACTGACGAGTATCCCTTTCATTGAAAGGGGTTGCCAGGCTTCCAAAAAACTGCGAGTTTCCTGTAATCTCGGCAAACATTTTTTCACCCAATCTTGATGATACTTCCATTTAATGATCAGTACACCAATCCCACTTGGCTCACCAAATTTCGTTATTCTCGGTTACACCGTTCCTTTGCAGTAACCGTTTTCATGTTTAGGTTTCACTCTGTTTTCTCCTATATGGATACATGTAGTTGGAACTCTAAATCAAACACGGTTTGTGCTAGCTCTTTGAAACATGGCACAATAATGTAGTTCCAAGTTCTATCGCTATGGTTTGTGTGTTATTGAAGTAGCGACAAGCAGAGACTGACGAGAATCACTTTCATTAAAAGGGGTTTCCAGGCTTCCGGAAAACTGCGAGTTTCCTGAAATCTCGGCAAACATTTTTTCACCCAATCTTGATGATACTTGCAGGTAATGATCAGTACACCAATCCCACTTGGCTCACCAAATTTCGTGCTTCTAGTTTAAACCGTTCCTTTGCAGTAACCGTTTTCATGTTTAGGTTTCACTCTGTTTTCTCCTATATGGATACATGTAGTTGGAACTCTAAATCAAACACGGTTTGTGCTAGCTCTTTGAAACTTGGCACAATAATGTAGTTCCAAGTTCTATCGCTATGGTTTGTGTGTTATTGAAGTAGCCCCAAGCAGAGACTGACGAGAATCCCTTTCATTAAAAGGTGTTGCCACGCTTCCAAAAAACTACGAGTTTCCTGAAATCTCAGCAAACATTTTTTCACCCAATCTTGATGATACTTCCATTTAGTGATCAGTACACCAATCCCACTTGGCTCACCAAATTTCGTTCTTCTAGGTTAAACCGTTCCTTTGCAGTAACCGTTTTCATGTTTAGGTTTCACTCTGTTTTCTCCTATATGGATACATGTAGTTGGAACTCTAAATCAAACACGGTTTGTGCTAGCTCTTTGAAACTTGGCACAATTATGTAGTTCCAAGTTCTATCACTATAGTTTGTGTGTTATTGAAGTAGCCCCAAGCAGAGACTGACGAGAATCACTTTCATTAAAAGGGGTTGCCAAGCTTAAAAAACTACGAGTTTCCTGAAATCTCAGCAAACATTTTTTCACCCCAATCTTGATGATACTTCCATTTAGTGATCAGTACACCAATCCCTCTTGGCTCACCAAATTTCGTTCTTCTAGGTTAAACCGTTCCTTTGCAGTAACCGTTTTCATGTTTAGGTTTCACCCTGTTTTCTCCTATATGGATACATGTAGTTGGAACTCTAAATCAAACACGGTTTGTGCTAGCTCTTTGAAAACTTGGCACAATAATGTAGTTCCAACTTCTATCTCTATGGTTTGTGTGCTATTGAAGTAGCCCCAAGCAGAGACTGACGAGAATCACTTTCATTGAAAGGCGTTGCCAAGCTTCCAAAATACTACGAATTTCCTGAAATCTCAGCAAACATTTTTCACTCAATCTTGATGATACTTGCAGGTAGTGATCAGTACACGAATCTCACTTGGCTCACTAAATTTCGTTCTTCTAAGTTAAACCGTTCCTTTGCAGTAACCGTTTTCATGTTTAGGTTTCACTCTGTTTTCTCCTATATGGATACATGTAGTTGGAACTCTAAATCAAACACGGTTTGTGCTAGCTCTTTGAAACTTGGCACAATAATGTAGTGCCAAGTTCTATCGATATGGTTTGTGTGCTATTGAAGTAGCCCCAAGCAGAGACTGACGAGAATCACTTTTATTGAAAGGGGTTGCCAGGCTTCCAAAAAACTGCGAGTTTCCTGAAATCTCGGCAAACATTTTTTCACCCAATCTTGATGATACTTGCAGGTAATGATCAGTACACCAATCCCACTTGGCTCACCAAATTTCGTTCTTCTAGGTAAAACCGTTCCTTTGCAGTAACCGTTTTCATGTTTAGGTTTCACTCTGTTTTCTCCTATATGGATACATGTAGTTGGAACTCTAAATCAAACACGGTTTGTGCTAGCTCTTTGAAACTTGGCACAATAATGTAGTTCCAAGTTCTATCGCTATGGTTTGTGTGTTATTGAAGTAGCCACAAGCAGAGACTGACGAGAATCACTTTCATTAAAAGGGGTTTCCAGGCTTCCGGAAAACTGCGATTTTCCTGAAATCACAGCAAACATTTTTTCAACCAGTCTTGATGATACTTCCATTTAATGATCAGTACACCAATCCCACTTGGCTCACCAAATTTCGTTCTTCTAGGTTAAACCGTTCCTTTGCAGTAACCGTTTTCATGTTTAGGTTTCACTCTGTTTTCTCCTATATGGATACATGTAGTTGGAACTGTAAATCAAACACGGTTTGTGCTAGCTCTTTGAAACTTGGCACAATAATGTAGTTCCATGTTCTATCGCTATGGTTTGTGTGCTATTGAAGTAGCCCCAAGCAGAGACTGACGAGAATCACTTTCATTGAAAGGGGTTGCCAGGCTTCCAAAAAACTGCGAGTTTCCTGAAATCTCAGCAAACATTTTTTCACTCAGTCTTCATGATACTTCCATTTAATGATCAGTACACCAATCCCACTTGGCTCACCAAATTTCGTGCTTCTAGTTTAAACCGTTCCTTTGCAGTAACCGTTTTCATGTTTAGGTTTCACTCTGTTTTCTCCTATATGGATACATGTAGTTGGAACTCTAAATCAAACACGGTTTGTGCTAGCTCTTTGAAACTTGGCACAATAATGTAGTTCCAAGTTCTATCGCTATGGTTTGTGTGTTATTGAAGTAGCCCCAAGCAGAGCCTGACGAGAATCCCTTTCATTAAAAGGGGTTGCCACGCTTCCAAAAAACGACGAGTTTCCTGAAATCTCAGCAAACATTTTTTCACCCAATCTTGATGATACTTCCATTTAGTGATCAGTACACCAATCCCACTTGCTCACCAAATTTCATTCTTCTAGGTTAAACCGTTCCTTTGCAGTAACCGTTTTCATGTTTAGGTTTCACTCTGTTTTCTCCTATATGGATACATGTAGTTGGAACTCTAAATCAAACACGGTTTGTGCTAGCTCTTTGAAACTTGGCACAATTATGTAGTTCCAAGTTCTATCACTATAGTTTGTGTGTTATTGAAGTAGCCCCAAGCAGAGACTGACGAGAATCACTTTCATTAAAAGGGGTTGCCAAGCTTAAAAAACTACGAGTTTCCTGAAATCTCAGCAAACATTTTTTCACCCAATCTTGATGATACTTCCATTTAGTGATCAGTACACCAATCCCACTTGGCTCACCAAATTTCGTTCTTCTAGGTTAAACCGTTCCTTTGCAGTAACCGTTTTCATGTTTAGGTTTCACCCTGTTTTCTCCTATATGGATACATGTAGTTGGAACTCTAAATCAAACACGGTTTGTGCTAGCTCTTTGAAACTTGGCACAATAATGTAGTTCCAACTTCTATCTCTATGGTTTGTGTGCTATTGAAGTAGCCCCAAGCAGAGACTGACGAGAATCACTTTCATTGAAAGGCGTTGCCAAGGTTCCAAAAAACTACGAGTTTCCTGAAATCTCAGCAAACATTTTTTCACCCAATCTTGATGATACTTCCATTTAGTGATCAGTACACCAATCCCACTTGGCTCACCAAATTTCATTCTTCTAGGTTAAACCGTTCCTTTGCAGTAACCGTTTTCATGTTTAGGTTTCACTCTGTTTTCTCCTATATGGATACATGTAGTTGGAACTCTAAATCAAACACGGTTTGTGCTAGCTCTTTGAAACATGGCACAATAATGTAGTTCCAAGTTCTATCGCTATGGTTTGTGTGTTATTGAAGTAGCCACAAGCAGAGACTGACGAGAATCACTTTCATTAAAAGGGGTTTCCAGGCTTCCGGAAAACTGCAAGTTTCCTGAAATCACAGCAAACATTTTTTCAACCAGTCTTGATGATACTTCCATTTAATGATCAGTACACCAATCCCACTTGGCTCACCAAATTTCGTTCTTCTAGGTTAAACCGTTCCTTTGCAGTAACCGTTTTCATGTTTAGGTTTCACTCTGTTTTCTCCTATATGGATACATGTAGTTGGAACTCTAAATCAAACACGGTTTGTGCTAGCTCTTTGAAACTTGGCACAATAATGTAGTTCCATGTTCTATCGCTATGGTTTGTGTGCTATTGAAGTAGCCCCAAGCAGAGACTGACGAGAATCACTTTCATTGAAAGGGGTTGCCAGGCTTCCAAAAAACTGCGAGTTTCCTGAAATCTCAGCAAACATTTTTTCACTCAGTCTTCATGATACTTCCATTTAATGATCAGTACACCAATCCCACTTGGCTCACCAAATTTCGTGCTTCTAGTTTAAACCGTTCCTTTCCAGTAACCGTTTTCATGTTTAGGTTTCACTCTGTTTTCTCCTATATGGATACATGTAGTTGGAACTCTAAATCAAACACGGTTTGTGCTAGCTCTTTGAAACTTGGCACAATAATGTAGTTCCAAGTTCTATCGCTATGGTTTGTGTGTTATTGAAGTAGCCCCAAGCAGAGACTGACGAGAATCCCTTTCATTAAAAGGGGTTGCCACGCTTCCAAAAAACTACGAGTTTCCTGAAATCTCAGCAAACATTTTTCACCCAATCTTGATGATACTTCCATTTAGTGATCAGTACACCAATCCCACTTGGCTCACCAAATTTCGTTCTTCTAGGTTAAACCGTTCCTTTGCAGTAACCGTTTTCATGTTTAGGTTTCACTCTGTTTTCTCCTATATGGATACATGTAGTTGGAACTCTAAATTAAACACGGTTTGTGCTAGCTCTTTGAAACTTGGCACAATAATGTAGTTCCAACTTCTATCGCTATGGTTTGTGTGCTATTGAAGTAGCCCCAAGCAGAGACTGACGAGAATCACTTTCATTGAAAGGCGTTGCCAAGCTTCCAAAATACTACGAATTTCCTGAAATCTCAGCAAACATTTTTTCACTCAATCTTGATGATACTTGCAGGTAGTGATCAGTACACGAATCTCACTTGGCTCACTAAATTTCGTTCTTCTAAGTTAAACCGTTCCTTTGCAGTAACCGTTTTCATGTTTAGGTTTCACTCTGTTTTCTCCTATATGGATACATGTATTTGGAACTCTAAATCAAACACGGTTTGTGCTAGCTCTTTGAAACTTGGCACAATAATGTAGTGCCAAGTTCTATCGATATGGTTTGTGTGCTATTGAAGTAGCCGCAAGCAGAGACTGACGAGAATCACTTTCATTGAAAAGGGGTTGCCAGGCTTCCAAAAAACTGCGAGTTTCCTGAAATCTCGGCAAACATTTTTTCACCCAATCTTGATGATACTTGCAGGTAATGATAAGTACACCAATCCCACTTGGCTCACCAAATTTCGTTCTTCTAGGTTAAACCGTTTCTTTGCAGTAACCGTTTTCATGTTTAGGTTTCACTCTGTTTTCTCCTATATGGATACATGTAGTTGGAACTCTAAATCAAACACGGTTTGTGCTAGCTCTTTGAAACTTGGCACAATAATGTAGTTCCAAGTTCTATCGCTATGGTTTGTGTGTTATTGAAGTAGCCACAAGCAGAGACTGACGAGAATCACTTTCATTAAAAGGGGTTTCCAGGCTTCCGGAAAACTGCGAGTTTCCTGAAATCACAGCAAACATTTTTTCAACCAGTCTTGATGATACTTCCATTTAATGATCAGTACACCAATCCCACTTGGCTCACCAAATTTCGTTCTTCTAGGTTAAACCGTTCCTTTGCAGTAACCGTTTTCATGTTTAGGTTTCACTCTGTTTTCTCCTATATGGATACATGTAGTTGGAACTCTAAATCAAACACGGTTTGTGCTAGCTCTTTGAAACTTGGCACAATAATGTAGTTCCAAGTTCTATCGCTATGGTTTGTGTGTTATTGAAGTAGCCCCAAGCAGAGACTGACGAGAATCCCTTTCATTAAAAGGGGTTGCCACGCTTCCAAAAAACTACGAGTTTCCTGAAATCTCAGCAAACATTTTTTCACCCAATCTTGATGATACTTCCATTTAGTGATCAGTACACCAATCCCACTTGGCTCACCAAATTTCATTCTTCTAGGTTAAACCGTTCCTTTGCAGTAACCGTTTTCATGTTTAGGTTTCACTCTGTTTTCTCCTATATGGATACATGTAGTTGGAACTCTAAATCAAACACGGTTTGTGCTAGCTCTTTGAAACTTGGCACAATAATGTAGTTCCAAGTTCTATCACTACAGTTTGTGTGTTATTGAAGTAGCCCCAAGCAGAGACTGACGAGAATCACTTTCATTAAAAGGGGTTGCCAAGCTTTAAAAACTACGAGTTTCCTGAAATCTCAGCAAACATTTTTTCACCCAATCTTGATGATACTTCCATTTAGTGATCAGTACACCAATCCCACTTGGCTCACCAAATTTCGTTCTTCTAGGTTAAACCGTTCCTTTGCAGTAACCGTTTTCATGTTTAGGTTTCACCCTGTTTTCTCCTATATGGATACATGTAGTTGGAACTCTAAATCAAACACGGTTTGTGCTAGCTCTTTGAAACTTGGCACAATAATGTAGTTCCAACTTCTATCGCTATGGTTTGTGTGATATTGAAGTAGCCCCAAGCAGAGACTGACGAGAATCACTTTCATTGAAAGGCGTTGCCAAGCTTCCAAAATACTACGAATTTCCTGAAATCTCAGCAAACATTTTTTCACTCAATCTTGATGATACTTGCAGGTAGTGATCAGTACACCAGTCCCACTTGGCTCACCAAATTTCGTTCTTCTAAGTTAAACCGTTCCTTTGCAGTAACCGTTTTCATGTTTAGGTTTCACTCTGTTTTCTCCTATATGGATACATGTAGTTGGAACTCTAAATCAAACACGGTTTGTGCTAGCTCTTTGAAACTTGGCACAATAATGTAGTGCCAAGTTCTATCGATATGGTTTGTGTGCTATTGAAGTAGCCCCAAGCAGAGACTGACGAGAATCACTTTCATTGAAAGGCGTTGCCAAGCTTCCAAAAAACTGCGAGTTTCCTGAAATCTCGGCAAACATTTTTTCACCCAATCTTGATGATACTTGCAGGTAATGATCAGTACACCAATCCCACTTGGCTCACCAAATTTCGTTCTTCTAGGTTAAACCGTTCCTTTGCAGTAACCGTTTTCATGTTTAGGTTTCACTCTGTTTTCTCCTATATGGATACATGTAGTTGGAACTCTAAATCAAACACGGTTTGTGCTAGCTCTTTGAAACTTGGCACAATAATGTAGTGCCAAATTCTATCGATATGGTTTGTGTGCTATTGAAGTAGCCC
The DNA here is from genome assembly GCF_045843805.1 of Urocitellus parryii. Lineage (NCBI taxonomy): Eukaryota > Metazoa > Chordata > Mammalia > Rodentia > Sciuridae > Urocitellus > Urocitellus parryii. The sequence goes on from NW_027552381.1 coordinate 59,297, forward strand.
CAAGCAGAGACTGACGAGTATCCCTTTCATTGAAAGGGTTTGCCAGGCTTCCAAAAAACTGCGAGTTTCCTGTAATCTCGGCAAACATTTTTTCACCCAATCTTGATGATACTTCCATTTAATGATCAGTACACCAATCCCACTTGGCTCACCAAATTTCGTTCTTCTCGGTTAAACCGTTCCTTTGCAGTAACCGTTTTCATGTTTAGGTTTCACTCTGTTTTCTCCTATATGGATACATGTAGTTGGAACTCTAAATCAAACACGGTTTGTGCTAGCTCTTTGAAACATGGCACAATAATGTAGTTCCAAGTAATATCGCTATGGTTTGTGTGTTATTGAAGTAGCCACAAGCAGAGACTGACGAGAATCACTTTCATTAAAAGGGGTTTCCAGGCTTCCGGAAAACTGCGAGTTTCCTGAAATCTCGGCAAACATTTTTTCACCCAATCTTGATGATACTTGCAGGTAATGATCAGTACACCAATCCCACTTGGCTCACCAAATTTCGTTCTTCTAGGTTAAACCGTTCCTTTGCAGTAACCGTTTTCATGTTTAGGTTTCACTCTGTTTTCTCCTATATGGATACATGTATTTGGAACTCTAAATCAAACACGGTTTGTGCTAGCTCTTTGAAACTTGGCACAATAATGTAGTTCCAAGTTCTATCGCTATGGTTTGTGTGTTATTGAAGTAGCCACAAGCAGAGACTGACGAGAATCACTTTCATTAAAAGGGGTTTCCAGGCTTCCGGAAAACTGCGGGTTTCCTGAAATCACAGCAAACATTTTTTCAACCAGTCTTGATGATACTTCCATTTAATGATCAGTACACCAATCCCACTTGGCTCACCAAATTTCGTTCTTCTAGGTTAAACCGTTCCTTTGCAGTAACCGTTTTCATGTTTAGGTTTCACTCTGTTTTCTCCTATATGGATACATGTAGTTGGAACTGTAAATCAAACACGGTTTGTGCTAGCTCTTTGAAACTTGGCACAATAATGTAGTTCCATGTTCTATCGCTATGGTTTGTGTGCTATTGAAGTAGCCCCAAGCAGAGACTGACGAGAATCACTTTCATTGAAAGGGGTTGCCAGTCTTCCAAAAAACTGCGAGTTTCCTGAAATCTCAGCAAACATTTTTTCACTCAGTCTTCATGATACTTCCATTTAATGATCAGTACACCAATCCCACTTGGCTCACCAAATTTCGTGCTTCTAGTTTAAACCGTTCCTTTGCAGTAACCGTTTTCATGTTTAGGTTTCACTCTGTTTTCTCCTATATGGATACATGTAGTTGGAACTCTAAATCAAACACGGTTTGTGCTAGCTCTTTGAAACTTGGCACAATAATGTAGTTCCAAGTTCTATCGCTATGGTTTGTGTGTTATTGAAGTAGCCCCAAGCAGAGACTGACGAGAATCCCTTTCATTAAAAGGGGTTGCCACGCTTCCAAAAAACGACGAGTTTCCTGAAATCTCAGCAAACATTTTTTCACCCAATCTTGATGATACTTCCATTTAGTGATCAGTACACCAATCCCACTTGGCTCACCAAATTTCATTCTTCTAGGTTAAACCGTTCCTTTGCAGTAACCGTTTTCATGTTTAGGTTTCACTCTGTTTTCTCCTATATGGATACATGTAGTTGGAACTCTAAATCAAACACGGTTTGTGCTAGCTCTTTGAAATTGGCACAATTATGTAGTTCCAAGTTCTATCACTATAGTTTGTGTGTTATTGAAGTAGCCCCAAGCAGAGACTGACGAGAATCACTTTCATTAAAAGGGGTTGCCAAGCTTAAAAAACTACGAGTTTCCTGAAATCTCAGCAAACATTTTTTCACCCAATCTTGATGATACTTCCATTTAGTGATCAGTACACCAATCCCACTTGGCTCACCAAATTTCGTTCTTCTAGGTTAAACCGTTCCTTTGCAGTAACCGTTTTCATGTTTAGGTTTCACCCTGTTTTCTCCTATATGGATACATGTAGTTGGAACTCTAAATCAAACACGGTTTGTGCTAGCTCTTTGAAACTTGGCACAATAATGTAGTTCCAACTTCTATCGCTATGGTTTGTGTGCTATTGAAGTAGCCCCAAGCAGAGACTGGCGAGAATCACTTTCATTGAAAGGCGTTGCCAAGCTTCCAAGTACTACGAATTTCCTGAAATCTCAGCAAACATTTTTTCACTCAATCTTGATGATACTTGCAGGTAGTGATCAGTACACGAATCTCACTTGGCTCACTAAATTTCGTTCTTCTAAGTTAAACCGTTCCTTTGCAGTAACTGTTTTCATGTTTAGGTTTCACTCTGTTTTCTCCTATATGGATACATGTAGTTGGAACTCTAAATCAAACACGGTTTGTGCTAGCTCTTTGAAACTTGGCACAATAATGTAGTGCCAAGTTCTATCGATATGGTTTGTGTGCTATTGAAGTAGCCCCAAGCAGAGACTGACGAGAATCACTTTCATTGAAAGGGGTTGCCAGGCTTCCAAAAAACTGCGAGTTTCCTGAAATCTCGGCAAACATTTTTTCACCCAATCTTGATGATACTTGCAGGTAATGATCAGTACACCAATCCCACTTGGCTCACCAAATTTCGTTCTTCTAGGTTAAACCGTTCCTTTGCAGTAACCGTTTTCATGTTTAGGTTTCACTCTGTTTTCTCCTATATGGATACATGTAGTTGGAACTCTAAATCAAACACGGTTTGTGCTAGCTCTTTGAAACTTGGCACAATAATGTAGTGCCAAGTTCTATCGATATGGTTTGTGTGCTATTGAAGTAGCCCCAAGCAGAGACTGACGAGTATCACTTTCATTGAAAGGGGTTGCCAGGCTTCCAAAAAACTGCGAGTTTCCTGTAATCTCGGCAAACATTTTTTCACCCAATCTTGATGATACTTCCATTTAATGATCAGTACACCAATCCCACTTGGCTCACCAAATTTCGTTCTTCTCGGTTAAACCGTTCCTTTGCAGTAACCGTTTTCATGTTTAGGTTTCACTCTGTTTTCTCCTATATGGATACATGTAGTTGGAACTGTAAATCAAACACGGTTTGTGCTAGCTCTTTGAAACTTGGCACAATAATGTAGTTCCATGTTCTATCGCTATGGTTTGTGTGCTATTGAAGTAGCCCCAAGCAGAGACTGACGAGAATCACTTTCATTGAAAGGGGTTGCCAGGCTTCCAAAAAACTGCGAGTTTCCTGAAATCTCAGCAAACATTTTTTCACTCAGTCTTCATGATACTTCCATTTAATGATCAGTACACCAATCCCACTTGGCTCACCAAATTTCGTGCTTCTAGTTTAAACCGTTCCTTTCCAGTAACCGTTTTCATGTTTAGGTTTCACTCTGTTTTCTCCTATATGGATACATGTAGTTGGAACTCTAAATCAAACACGGTTTGTGCTAGCTCTTTGAAACTTGGCACAATAATGTAGTTCCAAGTTCTATCGCTATGGTTTGTGTGTTATTGAAGTAGCCCCAAGCAGAGACTGACGAGAATCCCTTTCATTAAAAGGGGTTGCCACGCTTCCAAAAAACTACGAGTTTCCTGAAATCTCAGCAAACATTTTTTCACCCAATCTTGATGATACTTCCATTTAGTGATCAGTACACCAATCCCACTTGGCTCACCAAATTTCGTTCTTCTAGGTTAAACCGTTCCTTTGCAGTAACCGTTTTCATGTTTAGGTTTCACTCTGTTTTCTCCTATATGGATACATGTAGTTGGAACTCTAAATCAAACACGGTTTGTGCTAGCTCTTTGAAACTTGGCACAATAATGTAGTTCCATGTTCTATCGCTATGGTTTGTGTGCTATTGAAGTAGCCCCAAGCAGAGACTGACGAGAATCACTTTCATTAAAAGGGGTTGCCAAGCTTTAAAAACTACGAGTTTCCTGAAATCTCAGCAAACATTTTTTCACCCAATCTTGATGATACTTCCATTTAGTGATCAGTACACCAATCCCACTTGGCTCACCAAATTTCGTTCTTCTAGGTTAAACCGTTCCTTTGCAGTAACCGTTTTCATGTTTAGGTTTCACTCTGTTTTCTCCTATATAGATACATGTAGTTGGAACTCTAAATCAAACACGGTTTGTGCTAGCTCTTTGAAACTTGGCACAATAATGTAGTTCTAACTTCTATCGCTATGGTTTGTGTGCTATTGAAGTAGCCCCAAGCAGAGACTGACGAGAATCACTTTCATTGAAAGGCGTTGCCAAGCTTCCAAAATACTACGAATTTCCTGAAATCTCAGCAAACATTTTTTCACTCAATCTTGATGATACTTGCAGGTAGTGATCAGTACACCAGTCCCACTTGGCTCACTAAATTTCGTTCTTCTAGGTTAAACCGTTCCTTTGCAGTAACCGTTTTCATGTTTAGGTTTCACTCTGTTTTCTCCTATATGGATACATGTATTTGGAACTCTAAATCAAACACGGTTTGTGCTAGCTCTTTGAAACTTGGCACAATAATGTAGTGCAAGTTCTATCGATATGGTTTGTGTGCTATTGAAGTAGCCCCAAGCAGAGACTGACGAGTATCACTTTCATTGAAAGGGGTTGCCAGGCTTCCAAAAAACTGCGAGTTTCCTGTAATCTCGGCAAACATTTTTTCACCCAATCTTGATGATACTTGCAGGTAATGATCAGTACACCAATCCCACTTGGATCACCAAATTTCGTTCCTCTAGGTTAAACCGTTCCTTTGCAGTAACCGTTTTCATGTTTAGGTTTCACTCTGTTTTCTCCTATATGGATACATGTAGTTGGAACTGTAAATCAAACACGGTTTGTGCTAGCTCTTTGAAACATGGCACAATAATGTAGTTTCAAGTTCTATCGCTATGGTTTGTGTGTTATTGAAGTAGACACAAGCAGAGACTGACGAGAATCACTTTCATTAAAAGGGGTTTCCAGGCTTCCAGAAAACTGCGAGTTTCCTGAAATCACAGCAAACGTTTTTTCAACAAGTCTTGATGATACTTCCATTTTATGATCAGTACACCAATCCCACTTGGCTCACCAAATTTCGTTCTTCTAGGTTAAACCGTTCCTTTGCAGTAACCGTTTTCATGTTTAGGTTTCACTCTGTTTTCTCGTATATGGATACAAGTAGTTGGAACTGTAAATCAAACACGGTTTGTCCTAGCTCTTTGAAACTTGGCACAATAATGTAGTTCCATGTTCTATCGCTATGGTTTGTGTGCTATTGAAGTAGCCCCAAGCAGAGACTGACGAGAGTCACTTTCATTGAAAGGCGTTGCCAAGCTTCCAAAATACTACGAATTTCCTGAAATCTCAGCAAACATTTTTTCACTCAATCTTGATGATACTTGCAGGTAGTGATCAGTACACGAATCTCACTTGGCTCACCAAATTTCATTCTTCTAGGTTAAACCGTTCCTTTGCAGTAACCGTTTTCATGTTTAGGTTTCACTCTGTTTTCTCCTATATGGATACATGTAGTTGGAACTCTAAATCAAACACGGTTTTTGCTAGCTCTTTGAAACTTGGCACAATAATGTAGTTCCAAGTTCTATCACTATGGTTTGTGTGTTATTGAAGTAGCCCCAAGCAGAGACTGACGAGAATCACTTTCATTAAAAGGGGTTGCCAAGCTTAAAAAACTACGAGTTTCCTGAAATCTCAGCAAACATTTTTTCACCCAATCTTGATGATACTTCCATTTAGTGATCAGTACACCAATCCCACTTGGCTCACCAAATTTCGTTCTTCTAGGTTAAACCGTTCCTTTGCAGTAACCGTTTTCATGTTTAGGTTTCACCCTGTTTTCTCCTATATGGATACATGTAGTTGGAACTCTAAATCAAACACGGTTTGTGCTAGCTCTTTGAAACTTGGCACAATAATGTAGTTTCAAGTTCTATCACTATGGCTTGTGTGCTATTGAAGTAGCCCCAAGCAGAGACTGACAAGAATCACTTTCATATAAAGGGGTTGCCAGGCTTCCAAAAAACTGCGAGTTTCCTGAAATCTCAGCAAACATTTTTTCACCCAATCTTGATGAAACTTGCAGGTAGTTATCAGTACACCAATCCCACTTGGCTCACCAAATTTCGTTCTTCTAGGTTAAACCGTTCCTTTGCAATAACCGTTTTCATATTTAGGTTTCACTGTGTTTTCTCCTATATGGATACATGTAGTTGGAACTCTAAATCAAACCCGGTTTGTGATAGCTCTTTGAAACTTGGCAAAATAATTTAGTTCCAAGTTCTGTCACTATGGTTTGTGTGCTATTGAAGTAGCCCCAAGCAGAGACTGACGAGAATCACTTTCATTGAAACTGGTTGCCAGGCTTCCAAAAAACTGCGAGTTTCCTGAAATCTCAGCAAACTTTTTTTCACCCAGTCTTGATGATACTTCCATTTAATGATCAGTACACCAATCCCACTTGGCTCACCAAATTTCGTTCTTCTAGGTTAAACCGTTCCTTTGCAGTAACCGTTTTCATGTTTAGGTTTCACTCTGTTTTCTCCTATATGGATACATGATGTTGGAACTCTAAATCAAACACGGTTTGTGCTAGCTCTTTGAAACTTGGCACAATAATGTAGTTCCAACTTCTATCGCTATGGTTTGTGTGCCATTGAAGTAGCCCCAAGCAGAGACTGACGAGAATAACTTTGATTGAAAGGTGTTGCCAAGCTTCCAAAATACTACGAATTTCCTGAAATCTCAGCAAACATTTTTCCACTCAATCTTGATGATACTTGCAGGTAGTGATCAGTACACGAATCTCACTTGGCTCACTAAATTTCGTTCTTCTAGGTTAAACCGTTCCTTTGCAGTAACCGTTTTCATGTTTAGGTTTCACTCTGTTTTCTCCTATATGGATACATGTATTTGGAACTCTAAATCAAACACGGTTTGTGCTAGCTCTTTGAAACTTGGCACAATAATGTAGTGCCAAGTTCTATCGATATGGTTTGTGTGCTATTGAAGTAGCCCCAAGCAGAGACTGACGAGAATCCCTTTCATAGAAAGGGGTTGCCAGGCTTCCAAAATTGCGTTTTTCCTGAAATCTCAGCAAACATTTTTTCACTCAGTCTTGATGATACTTCCATTTAATGATCAGTACACCAATCCCACTTGGCTCACCAAATTTCATTCTTCTAGGTTAAACCGTTCCTTTGCAGTAACCGTTTTCATGTTTAGGTTTCACTCTGTTTTCTCCTATATGGATACATGTAGTTGGAACTCTAAATCAAACACGGTTTGTGCTAGCTCTTTGAAACTTGGCACAATAATGTAGTTCCAAGTTCTATCGCTATGGTTTGTGTGTTATTGAAGTAGCCCCAAGCAGAGACTGACGAGAATCCCTTTCATTAAAAGGGGTTGCCACGCTTCCAAAAAACTACGAGTTTCCTGAAATCTCAGCAAACATTTTTTCACCCAATCTTGATGATACTTCCATTTAGTGATCAGTACACCAATCCCACTTGGCTCACCAAATTTCATTCTTCTAGGTTAAACCGTTCCTTTGCAGTAACCGTTTTCATGTTTAGGTTTCACTCTGTTTTCTCCTATATGGATACATGTAGTTGGAACTCTAAATCAAACACGGTTTGTGCTAGCTCTTTGAAACTTGGCACAATAATGTAGTTCCAAGTTCTATCACTACAGTTTGTGTGTTATTGAAGTAGCCCCAAGCAGAGACTGACGAGAATCACTTTCATTAAAAGGGGTTGCCAAGCTTTAAAAACTACGAGTTTCCTGAAATCTCAGCAAACATTTTTTCACCCAATCTTGATGATACTTCCATTTAGTGATCAGTACACCAATCCCACTTGGCTCACCAAATTTCGTTCTTCTAGGTTAAACCGTTCCTTTGCAGTAACCGTTTTCATGTTTAGGTTTCACCCTGTTTTCTCCTATATGGATACATGTAGTTGGAACTCTAAATCAAACACGGTTTGTGCTAGCTCTTTGAAACTTGGCACAATAATGTAGTTCCAACTTCTATCGCTATGGTTTGTGTGATATTGAAGTAGCCCCAAGCAGAGACTGACGAGAATCACTTTCATTGAAAGGCGTTGCCAAGCTTCCAAAATACTACGAATTTCCTGAAATCTCAGCAAACATTTTTTCACTCAATCTTGATGATACTTGCAGGTAGTGATCAGTACACCAGTCCCACTTGGCTCACCAAATTTCGTTCTTCTAAGTTAAACCGTTCCTTTGCAGTAACCGTTTTCATGTTTAGGTTTCACTCTGTTTTCTCCTATATGGATACATGTAGTTGGAACTCTAAATCAAACACGGTTTGTGCTAGCTCTTTGAAACTTGGCACAATAATGTAGTGCCAAGTTCTATCGATATGGTTTGTGTGCTATTGAAGTAGCCCCAAGCAGAGACTGACGAGAATCACTTTCATTGAAAGGCGTTGCCAAGCTTCCAAAAAACTGCGAGTTTCCTGAAATCTCGGCAAACATTTTTTCACCCAATCTTGATGATACTTGCAGGTAATGATCAGTACACCAATCCCACTTGGCTCACCAAATTTCGTTCTTCTAGGTTAAACCGTTCCTTTGCAGTAACCAGTTTTCATGTTTAGGTTTCACTCTGTTTTCTCCTATATGGATACATGTAGTTGGAACTCTAAATCAAACACGGTTTGTGCTAGCTCTTTGAAACTTGGCACAATAATGTAGTGCCAAATTCTATCGATATGGTTTGTGTGCTATTGAAGTAGCCCCAAGCAGAGACTGACGAGTATCCCTTTCATTGAAAGGGTTTGCCAGGCTTCCAAAAAACTGCGAGTTTCCTGTAATCTCGGCAAACATTTTTTCACCCAATCTTGATGATACTTCCATTTAATGATCAGTACACCAATCCCACTTGGCTCACCAAATTTCGTTCTTCTCGGTTAAACCGTTCCTTTGCAGTAACCGTTTTCATGTTTAGGTTTCACTCTGTTTTCTCCTATATGGATACATGTAGTTGGAACTCTAAATCAAACACGGTTTGTGCTAGCTCTTTGAAACATGGCACAATAATGTAGTTCCAAGTAATATCGCTATGGTTTGTGTGTTATTGAAGTAGCCACAAGCAGAGACTGACGAGAATCACTTTCATTAAAAGGGGTTTCCAGGCTTCCGGAAAACTGCGAGTTTCCTGAAATCTCGGCAAACATTTTTTCACCCAATCTTGATGATACTTGCAGGTAATGATCAGTACACCAATCCCACTTGGCTCACCAAATTTCGTTCTTCTAGGTTAAACCGTTCCTTTGCAGTAACCGTTTTCATGTTTAGGTTTCACTCTGTTTTCTCCTATATGGATACATGTATTTGGAACTCTAAATCAAACACGGTTTGTGCTAGCTCTTTGAAACTTGGCACAATAATGTAGTTCCAAGTTCTATCGCTATGGTTTGTGTGTTATTGAAGTAGCCACAAGCAGAGACTGACGAGAATCACTTTCATTAAAAGGGGTTTCCAGGCTTCCGGAAAACTGCGGGTTTCCTGAAATCACAGCAAACATTTTTTCAACCAGTCTTGATGATACTTCCATTTAATGATCAGTACACCAATCCCACTTGGCTCACCAAATTTCGTTCTTCTAGGTTAAACCGTTCCTTTGCAGTAACCGTTTTCATGTTTAGGTTTCACTCTGTTTTCTCCTATATGGATACATGTAGTTGGAACTGTAAATCAAACACGGTTTGTGCTAGCTCTTTGAAACTTGGCACAATAATGTAGTTCCATGTTCTATCGCTATGGTTTGTGTGCTATTGAAGTAGCCCCAAGCAGAGACTGACGAGAATCACTTTCATTGAAAGGGGTTGCCAGTCTTCCAAAAAACTGCGAGTTTCCTGAAATCTCAGCAAACATTTTTTCACTCAGTCTTCATGATACTTCCATTTAATGATCAGTACACCAATCCCACTTGGCTCACCAAATTTCGTGCTTCTAGTTTAAACCGTTCCTTTGCAGTAACCGTTTTCATGTTTAGGTTTCACTCTGTTTTCTCCTATATGGATACATGTAGTTGGAACTCTAAATCAAACACGGTTTGTGCTAGCTCTTTGAAACTTGGCACAATAATGTAGTTCCAAGTTCTATCGCTATGGTTTGTGTGTTATTGAAGTAGCCCCAAGCAGAGACTGACGAGAATCCCTTTCATTAAAAGGGGTTGCCACGCTTCCAAAAAACGACGAGTTTCCTGAAATCTCAGCAAACATTTTTTCACCCAATCTTGATGATACTTCCATTTAGTGATCAGTACACCAATCCCACTTGGCTCACCAAATTTCATTCTTCTAGGTTAAACCGTTCCTTTGCAGTAACCGTTTTCATGTTTAGGTTTCACTCTGTTTTCTCCTATATGGATACATGTAGTTGGAACTCTAAATCAAACACGGTTTGTGCTAGCTCTTTGAAATTGGCACAATTATGTAGTTCCAAGTTCTATCACTATAGTTTGTGTGTTATTGAAGTAGCCCCAAGCAGAGACTGACGAGAATCACTTTCATTAAAAGGGGTTGCCAAGCTTAAAAAACTACGAGTTTCCTGAAATCTCAGCAAACATTTTTTCACCCAATCTTGATGATACTTCCATTTAGTGATCAGTACACCAATCCCACTTGGCTCACCAAATTTCGTTCTTCTAGGTTAAACCGTTCCTTTGCAGTAACCGTTTTCATGTTTAGGTTTCACCCTGTTTTCTCCTATATGGATACATGTAGTTGGAACTCTAAATCAAACACGGTTTGTGCTAGCTCTTTGAAACTTGGCACAATAATGTAGTTCCAACTTCTATCGCTATGGTTTGTGTGCTATTGAAGTAGCCCCAAGCAGAGACTGGCGAGAATCACTTTCATTGAAAGGCGTTGCCAAGCTTCCAAGTACTACGAATTTCCTGAAATCTCAGCAAACATTTTTTCACTCAATCTTGATGATACTTGCAGGTAGTGATCAGTACACGAATCTCACTTGGCTCACTAAATTTCGTTCTTCTAAGTTAAACCGTTCCTTTGCAGTAACTGTTTTCATGTTTAGGTTTCACTCTGTTTTCTCCTATATGGATACATGTAGTTGGAACTCTAAATCAAACACGGTTTGTGCTAGCTCTTTGAAACTTGGCACAATAATGTAGTGCCAAGTTCTATCGATATGGTTTGTGTGCTATTGAAGTAGCCCCAAGCAGAGACTGACGAGAATCACTTTCATTGAAAGGGGTTGCCAGGCTTCCAAAAAACTGCGAGTTTCCTGAAATCTCGGCAAACATTTTTTCACCCAATCTTGATGATACTTGCAGGTAATGATCAGTACACCAATCCCACTTGGCTCACCAAATTTCGTTCTTCTAGGTTAAACCGTTCCTTTGCAGTAACCGTTTTCATGTTTAGGTTTCACTCTGTTTTCTCCTATATGGATACATGTAGTTGGAACTCTAAATCAAACACGGTTTGTGCTAGCTCTTTGAAACTTGGCACAATAATGTAGTGCCAAGTTCTATCGATATGGTTTGTGTGCTATTGAAGTAGCCCCAAGCAGAGACTGACGAGTATCACTTTCATTGAAAGGGTTGCCAGGCTTCCAAAAAACTGCGAGTTTCCTGTAATCTCGGCAAACATTTTTTCACCCAATCTTGATGATACTTCCATTTAATGATCAGTACACCAATCCCACTTGGCTCACCAAATTTCGTTCTTCTCGGTTAAACCGTTCCTTTGCAGTAACCGTTTTCATGTTAGGTTTCACTCTGTTTTCTCCTATATGGATACATGTAGTTGGAACTCTAAATCAAACACGGTTTGTGCTAGCTCTTTGAAACATGGCACAATAATGTAGTTCCAAGTTCTATCGCTATGGTTTGTGTGTTATTGAAGTAGCCACAAGCAGAGACTGACGAGAATCACTTTCATTAAAAGGGGTTTCCAGGCTTCCGGAAAACTGCGAGTTTCCTGAAATCACAGCAAACATTTTTTCAACCAGTCTTGATGATACTTCCATTTAATGATCAGTACACCAATCCCACTTGGCTCACCAAATTTCGTTCTTCTAGGTTAAACCGTTCCTTTGCAGTAACCGTTTTCATGTTTAGGTTTCACTCTGTTTTCTCCTATATGGATACATGTAGTTGGAACTGTAAATCAAACACGGTTTGTGCTAGCTCTTTGAAACTTGGCACAATAATGTAGTTCCATGTTCTATCGCTATGGTTTGTGTGCTATTGAAGTAGCCCCAAGCAGAGACTGACGAGAATCACTTTCATTGAAAGGGGTTGCCAGGCTTCCAAAAAACTGCGAGTTTCCTGAAATCTCAGCAAACATTTTTTCACTCAGTCTTCATGATACTTCCATTTAATGATCAGTACACCAATCCCACTTGGCTCACCAAATTTCGTGCTTCTAGTTTAAACCGTTCCTTTCCAGTAACCGTTTTCATGTTTAGGTTTCACTCTGTTTTCTCCTATATGGATACATGTAGTTGGAACTCTAAATCAAACACGGTTTGTGCTAGCTCTTTGAAACTTGGCACAATAATGTAGTTCCAAGTTCTATCGCTATGGTTTGTGTGTTATTGAAGTAGCCCCAAGCAGAGACTGACGAGAATCCCTTTCATTAAAAGGGGTTGCCACGCTTCCAAAAAACTACGAGTTTCCTGAAATCTCAGCAAACATTTTTTCACCCAATCTTGATGATACTTCCATTTAGTGATCAGTACACCAATCCCACTTGGCTCACCAAATTTCGTTCTTCTAGGTTAAACCGTTCCTTTGCAGTAACCGTTTTCATGTTTAGGTTTCACTCTGTTTTCTCCTATATGGATACATGTAGTTGGAACTCTAAATCAAACACGGTTTGTGCTAGCTCTTTGAAACTTGGCACAATAATGTAGTTCCAAGTTCTATCGCTATGGTTTGTGTGTTATTGAAGTAGCCCCAAGCAGAGACTGACGAGAATCCCTTTCATTAAAAGGGGTTGCCACGCTTCCAAAAAACTACGAGTTTCCTGAAATCTCAGCAAACATTTTTAAACCCAATCTTGATGATACTTCCATTTAGTGATCAGTACACCAATCCCACTTGGCTCACCAAATTTCATTCTTCTAGGTTAAACCGTTCCTTTGCAGTAACCGTTTTCATGTTTAGGTTTCACTCTGTTTTCTCCTATATGGATACATGTAGTTGGAACTCTAAATCAAACACGGTTTGTGCTAGCTCTTTGAAACTTGGCACAATAATGTAGTTCCATGTTCTATCGCTATGGTTTGTGTGCTATTGAAGTAGCCCCAAGCAGAGACTGACGAGAATCACTTTCATTAAAAGGGGTTGCCAAGCTTTAAAAACTACGAGTTTCCTGAAATCTCAGCAAACATTTTTTCACCCAATCTTGATGATACTTCCATTTAGTGATCAGTACACCAATCCCACTTGGCTCACCAAATTTCGTTCTTCTAGGTTAAACCGTTCCTTTGCAGTAACCGTTTTCATGTTTAGGTTTCACTCTGTTTTCTCCTATATGGATACATGTAGTTGGAACTCTAAATCAAACACGGTTTGTGCTAGCTCTTTGAAACTTGGCACAATAATGTAGTTCTAACTTCTATCGCTATGGTTTGTGTGCTATTGAAGTAGCCCCAAGCAGAGACTGACGAGAATCACTTTCATTGAAAGGCGTTGCCAAGCTTCCAAAATACTACGAATTTCCTGAAATCTCAGCAAACATTTTTTCACTCAATCTTGATGATACTTGCAGGTAGTGATCAGTACACCAGTCCCACTTGGCTCACTAAATTTCGTTCTTCTAGGTTAAACCGTTCCTTTGCAGTAACCGTTTTCATGTTTAGGTTTCACTCTGTTTTCTCCTATATGGATACATGTATTTGGAACTCTAAATCAAACACGGTTTGTGCTAGCTCTTTGAAACTTGGCACAATAATGTAGTGCCAAGTTCTATCGATATGGTTTGTGTGCTATTGAAGTAGCCCCAAGCAGAGACTGACGAGTATCACTTTCATTGAAAGGGGTTGCCAGGCTTCCAAAAACTGCGAGTTTCCTGTAATCTCGGCAAACATTTTTTCACCCAATCTTGATGATACTTGCAGGTAATGATCAGTACACCAATCCCACTTGGATCACCAAATTTCGTTCCTCTAGGTTAAACCGTTCCTTTGCAGTAACCGTTTTCATGTTTAGGTTTCACTCTGTTTTCTCCTATATGGATACATGTAGTTGGAACTGTAAATCAAACACGGTTTGTGCTAGCTCTTTGAAACATGGCACAATAATGTAGTTTCAAGTTCTATCGCTATGGTTTGTGTGTTATTGAAGTAGACACAAGCAGAGACTGACGAGAATCACTTTCATTAAAAGGGGTTTCCAGGCTTCCAGAAAACTGCGAGTTTCCTGAAATCACAGCAAACGTTTTTTCAACAAGTCTTGATGATACTTCCATTTTATGATCAGTACACCAATCCCACTTGGCTCACCAAATTTCGTTCTTCTAGGTTAAACCGTTCCTTTGCAGTAACCGTTTTCATGTTTAGGTTTCACTCTGTTTTCTCGTATATGGATACAAGTAGTTGGAACTGTAAATCAAACACGGTTTGTCCTAGCTCTTTGAAACTTGGCACAATAATGTAGTTCCATGTTCTATCGCTATGGTTTGTGTGCTATTGAAGTAGCCCCAAGCAGAGACTGACGAGAGTCACTTTCATTGAAAGGCGTTGCCAAGCTTCCAAAATACTACGAATTTCCTGAAATCTCAGCAAACATTTTTTCACTCAATCTTGATGATACTTGCAGGTAGTGATCAGTACACGAATCTCACTTGGCTCACCAAATTTCATTCTTCTAGGTTAAACCGTTCCTTTGCAGTAACCGTTTTCATGTTTAGGTTTCACTCTGTTTTCTCCTATATGGATACATGTAGTTGGAACTCTAAATCAAACACGGTTTTTGCTAGCTCTTTGAAACTTGGCACAATAATGTAGTTCCAAGTTCTATCACTATGGTTTGTGTGTTATTGAAGTAGCCCCAAGCAGAGACTGACGAGAATCACTTTCATTAAAAGGGGTTGCCAAGCTTAAAAACTACGAGTTTCCTGAATCTCAGCAACATTTTTCACCCAATCTTGATGATACTTCCATTTAGTGATCAGTACACCAATCCCACTTGGCTCACCAAATTTCGTTCTTCTAGGTTAAACCGTTCCTTTGCAGTAACCGTTTTCATGTTTAGGTTTCACCCTGTTTTCTCCTATATGGATACATGTAGTTGGAACTCTAAATCAAACACGGTTTGTGCTAGCTCTTTGAAACTTGGCACAATAATGTAGTTTCAAGTTCTATCACTATGGCTTGTGTGCTATTGAAGTAGCCCCAAGCAGAGACTGACAAGAATCACTTTCATATAAAGGGGTTGCCAGGCTTCCAAAAAACTGCGAGTTTCCTGAAATCTCAGCAAACATTTTTTCACCCAATCTTGATGAAACTTGCCAGGTAGTTATCAGTACACCAATCCCACTTGGCTCACCAAATTTCGTTCTTCTAGGTTAAACCGTTCCTTTGCAATAACCGTTTTCATATTTAGGTTTCACTGTGTTTTCTCCTATATGGATACATGTAGTTGGAACTCTAAATCAAACCCGGTTTGTGATAGCTCTTTGAAACTTGGCAAAATAATTTAGTTCCAAGTTCTGTCACTATGATTTGTGTGCTATTGAAGTAGCCCCAAGCAGAGACTGACGAGAATCACTTTCATTGAAACTGGTTGCCAGGCTTCCAAAAAACTGCGAGTTTCCTGAAATCTCAGCAAACTTTTTTTCACCCAGTCTTGATGATACTTCCATTTAATGATCAGTACACCAATCCCACTTGGCTCACCAAATTTCGTTCTTCTAGGTTAAACCGTTCCTTTGCAGTAACCGTTTTCATGTTTAGGTTTCACTCTGTTTTCTCCTATATGGATACATGATGTTGGAACTCTAAATCAAACACGGTTTGTGCTAGCTCTTTGAAACTTGGCACAATAATGTAGTTCCAACTTCTATCGCTATGGTTTGTGTGCCATTGAAGTAGCCCCAAGCAGAGACTGACGAGAATAACTTTGATTGAAAGGGGTTGCCAAGCTTCCAAAATACTACGAATTTCCTGAAATCTCAGCAAACATTTTTCCACTCAATCTTGATGATACTTGCAGGTAGTGATCAGTACACCGAATCTCACTTGGCTCACTAAATTTCGTTCTTCTAGGTTAAACCGTTCCTTTGCAGTAACCGTTTTCATGTTTAGGTTTCACTCTGTTTTCTCCTATATGGATACATGTATTTGGAACTCTAAATCAAACACGGTTTGTGCTAGCTCTTTGAAACTTGGCACAATAATGTAGTGCCAAGTTCTATCGATATGGTTTGTGTGCTATTGAAGTAGCCCCAAGCAGAGACTGACGAGAATCCCTTTCATAGAAAGGGGTTGCCAGGCTTCCAAAATTGCGTTTTTCCTGAAATCTCAGCAAACATTTTTTCACTCAGTCTTGATGATACTTCCATTTAATGATCAGTACACCAATCCCACTTGGCTCACCAAATTTCATTCTTCTAGGTTAAACCGTTCCTTTGCAGTAACCGTTTTCATGTTTAGGTTTCACTCTGTTTTCTCCTATATGGATACATGTAGTTGGAACTCTAAATCAAACACGGTTTGTGCTAGCTCTTTGAAACTTGGCACAATAATGTAGTTCCAAGTTCTATCACTATACTTTGTTTGTTATTGAAGTAGCCCCAAGCAGAGACTGACGAGAATCACTTTCATTAAAAGGGGTTGCCAAGCTTAAAAAACTACGAGTTTCCTGAAATCTCAGCAAACATTTTTTCACCCAATCTTGATGATACTTGCAGGTAGTGATCAGTACACGAATCTCACTTGGCTCACTAAATTTCGTTCTTCTAGGTTAAACCGTTCCTTTGCAGTAACCGTTTTCATGTTTAGGTTTCACTCTGTTTTCTCCTATATGGATACATGTATTTGGAACACTAAATCAAACACGGTTTGTGCTAGCTCTTTGAAACTTGGCACAATAATGTAGTGCCAAGTTCTATCGATATGGTTTGTGTGCTATTGAAGTAGCCCCAAGCAGAGACTGACGAGAATCACTTTCATTGAAAGGGGTTGCCAGGCTTCCAAAAAACTGCGAGTTTCCTGAAATCTCGGCAAACATTTTTCACCCAATCTTGATGATCCTTGCAGGTAATGATCAGTACACCAATCCCACTTGGCTCACCAAATTTCGTTCTTCTAGGTTAAACCGATCCTTTGCAGTAACCGTTTTCATGTTTAGGTTTCACTCTGTTTTCTCCTATATGGATACATGTAGTTGGAACTCTAAATCAAACACGGTTTGTGCTAGCTCTTTGAAACTTGGCACAATAATGTAGTTCCAAGTTCTATCACTATGGTTTGTGTGCTATTGAAGTAGCCCCAAGCAGAGACTGACGAGAATCACTTTCCTTGAAAGGGGTTGCCAGGCTTCCAAAAAAGTGCGAGTTTCCTGAAATCTCAGCAAACATTTTTTCACTCAGTCTTGATGATACTTCCATTTAATGATCAGTACACGAATCCACTTGGCTCACCAAATTTCAATTCTTCTAGGTTAAACCGTTCCTTTGCAGTAACCGTTTTCATGTTTAGGTTTAACTCAGTTTTCTCCTATATGGATACATGTAGTTGGAACTCTAAATCAAACACGGTTTGTGCTAGCTCTTTGAAACTTGGCACAATAATGTAGTTCCAAGTTCTATCACTATGGTTTGTGTGTTATTGAAGTAGCCCCAAGCAGAGACTGACGAGAATCACTTTCATTAAAAGGGGTTGCCAAGCTTAAAAAACTACGAGTTTCCTGAAATCTCAGCAAACATTTTTTCACCCAATCTTGATGATACTTCCATTTAGTGATCAGTACACCAATCCACTTGGCTCACCAAATTTCGTTCTTCTAGGTTAAACCGTTCCTTTGCAGTAACCGTTTTCATGTTTAGGTTTCACCCTGTTTTCTCCTATATGGATACATGTAGTTGGAACTCTAAATCAAACACGGTTTGTGCTAGCTCTTTGAAACTTGGCACAATAATGTAGTTCCAACTTCTATCGCTATGGTTTGTGTGCTATTGAAGTAGCCCCAAGCAGAGACTGATGAGAATCACTTTCATTGAAAGGCGTTGCCAAGCTTCCTAAATACTACGAAGTTCCTGAAATCTCAGCAAACATTTTTTCACCCAATCTTGATGATACTTGCAGGTAGTGATCAGTACACGAATCTCACTTGGCTCACTAAATTTCGTTCTTTTTAGGTTAAACCGTTGCTTTGCAGTAACCGTTTTCATGTTTAGGTTTCACTCTGTTTTCTCCTATATGGATACATGTAGTTGGAACTCTAAATCAAACACGGTTTGTGCTAGCTAGCTCTTTGAAACTTGGCACAATAATGTAGTGCCAAGTTCTATCGATATGGTTTTGTGTGCTATTGAAGTAGCCCCAAGCAGAGACTGACGAGAATCACTTTCATTGAAAGGGGTTGCCAGGCTTCCAAAAAAACTGCGAGTTTCCTGAAATCTCGGCAAACATTTTTTCACCCAATCTTGATGACACTTGCAGGTAATGATCAGTACACCAATCCCACTTGGCTCACCAAATTTCGTTCTTCTAGGTTAAACCGTTCCTTTGCAGTAACCGTTTTCATGTTTAGGTTTCACTCTGTTTTCTCCTATATGGATACATGTAGTTGGAACTCTAAATCAAACACGGTTTGTGCTAGCTCTTTGAAACTTGGCACAATAATGTAGTGCCAAGTTCTATCGATATGGTTTGTGTGCTATTGAAGTAGCCCCAAGCAGAGACTGACGAGTATCACTTTCATTGAAAGGGGTTGCCAGGCTTCCAAAAAACTGCGAGTTTCCTGTAATCTCGGCAAACATTTTTTCACCCAATCTTGATGATACTTCCATTTAGTGATCAGTACACCAATCCCACTTGGCTCACCAAATTTCGTTCTTCTAGGTTAAACCCTTCCTTTGCAGTAACCGTTTTCATGTTTAGGTTTCACCCTGTTTTCTCCTATATGGATACATGTAGTTGGAACTCTAAATCAAACACGGTTTGTGCTAGCGCTTTGAAACTTGGCACAATAATGTAGTTTCCAGTTCTATCACTATGGCTTGTGTGCTATTTAAGTAGCCCCAAGCAGAGACTGACAAGAATCACTTTCATATAAAGGGGTTGCCAGGCTTCCAAAAAACTGCGAGTTTCCTGAAATCTCAGCAAACATTTTTTCAACCAATCTTGATGAAACTTGCAGGTAGTTATCAGTACACCAATCCCACTTGGCTCACCAAATTTCGTTCTTCTAGGTTAAACCGTTCCTTTGCAATAACCGTTTTCATATTTAGGTTTCACTGTGTTTTCTCCTATATGGATACATGTAGTTGGAACTCTAAATCAAACCCGGTTTGTGATAGCTCTTTGAAACTTGGCAAAATAATTTAGTTCCAAGTTCTGTCACTATGGTTTGTGTGCTATTGAAGTAGCCCCAAGCAGAGACTGACGAGAATCACTTTCATTGAAACTGGTTGCCAGGCTTCCAAAAAACTGCGAGTTTCCTGAAATCTCAGCAAACTTTTTTTCACCCCAGTCTTGATGATACTTCCATTTAATGATCAGTACACCAATCCCACTTGGCTCACCAAATTTCGTTCTTCTAGGTTAAACCGTTCCTTTGCAGTAACCGTTTTCATGTTTAGGTTTCACTCTGTTTTCTCCTATATGGATATATGATGTTGGAACTCTAAATCAAACACGGTTTGTGCTAGCTCTTTGAAACTTGGCACAATAATGTAGTTCCAACTTCTATCGCTATGGTGTGTGTGCTATTGAAGTAGCCCCAAGCAGAGACTGACGAGAATAACTTTGATTGAAAGGTGTTGCCAAGCTTCCAAAATACTACGAATTTCCTGAAATCTCAGCAAACATTTTTCCACTCAATCTTGATGATACTTGCAGGTAGTGATCAGTACACGAATCTCACTTGGCTCACTAAATTTCGTTCTTCTAGGTTAAACCGTTCCTTTGCAGTAACCGTTTTCATGTTTAGGTTTCACTCTGTTTTCTCCTATATGGATACTTGTATTTGGAACTCTAAATCAAACACGGTTTGTGCTAGCTCTTTGAAACTTGGCACAATAATGTAGTGCCAAGTTCTATCGATATGGTTTGTGTGCTATTGAAGTAGCCCCAAGCAGAGACTGACGAGAATCCCTTTCATAGAAAGGGGTTGCCAGGCTTCCAAAATTGCGAGTTTCCTGAAATCTCAGCAAACATTTTTTCACTCAGTCTTGATGATACTTCCATTTAATGATCAGTACACCAATCCCACTTGGCTCACCAAATTTCATTCTTCTAGGTTAAACCGTTCCTTTGCAGTAACCGTTTTCATGTTTAGGTTTCACTCTGTTTTCTCCTATATGGATACATGTAGTTGGAACTCTAAATCAAACACGGTTTGTGCTAGCTCTTTGAAACTTGGCACAATAATGTAGTTCCAAGTTCTATCACTATAGTTTGTTTGTTATTGAAGTAGCCCAAGCAGAGACTGACGAGAATCACTTTCATTAAAAGGGGTTGCCAAGCTTAAAAAACTACGAGTTTCCTGAAATCTCAGCAAACATTTTTTCACCCAATCTTGATGATACTTGCAGGTAGTGATCAGTACACGAATCTCACTTGGCTCACTAAATTTCGTTCTTCTAGGTTAAACCGTTCCTTTGCAGTAACCGTTTTCATGTTTAGGTTTCACTCTGTTTTCTCCTATATGGATACATGTATTTGGAACGCTAAATCAAACACGGTTTGTGCTAGCTCTTTGAAACTTGGCACAATAATGTAGTGCCAAGTTCTATCGATATGGTTTGTGTGCTATTGAAGTAGCCCCAAGCAGAGACTGACGAGAATCACTTTCATTGAAAGGGGTTGCCAGGCTTCCAAAAAACTGCGAGTTTCCTGAAATCTCGGCAAACATTTTTTCACCCAATCTTGATGATACTTGCAGGTAATGATCAGTACACCAATCCCACTTGGCTCACCAAATTTCGTTCTTCTAGGTTAAACCGTTCCTTTGCAGTAACCGTTTTCATGTTTAGGTTTCACTCTGTTTTCTCCTATATGGATACATGTAGTTGGAACTCTAAATCAAACACGGTTTGTGCTAGCTCTTTGAAACTTGGCACAATAATGTAGTTCCAAGTTCTATCACTATGGTTTGTGTGCTATTGAAGTAGCCCAAAGCAGAGACTGAGGAGAATCACTTTCCTTGAAAGGGGTTGCCAGGCTTCCCAACAAAGTGCCAGTTTCCTGAAATCTCAGCAAACATTTTTTCACTCAGTCTTGATGATACTTCCATTTAATGATCAGTACACCAATCCCACTTGGCTCACCAAATTTCATTCTTCTAGGTTAAACCGTTCCTTTGCAGTAACCGTTTTCATGTTTAGGTTTCACTCTGTTTTCTCCTATATGGATACATGTAGTTGGAACTCTAAATCAAACACGGTTTGTGCTAGCTCTTTGAAACTTGGCACAATAATGTAGTTCCAAGTTCTATCACTATGGTTTGTGTGTTATTGAAGTAGCCCCAAGCAGAGACTGACGAGAATCACTTTCATTAAAAGGGGTTGCCAAGCTTAAAAAACTACGAGTTTCCTGAAATCTCAGCAAACATTTTTTCACCCAATCATGATGATACTTCCATTTAGTGATCAGTACACCAATCCCACTTGGCTCACCAAATTTCATTCTTCTAGGTTAAACCGTTCCTTTGCAGTAACCGTTTTCATGTTTAGGTTTCACTCTGTTTTTCTCCTATATGGATACATGTAGTTGGAACTCTAAATCATACACGGATTGTGCTAGCTCTTTGAAACTTGGCACAATAATGTAGTTCCAAGTTCTATCACTACAGTTTGTGTGTTATTGAAGTAGCCCCAAGCAGAGACTGACGAGAATCACTTTCATTAAAAGGGGTTGCCAAGCTTTAAAAACTACGAGTTTCCTGAAATCTCAGCAAACATTTTTCCACTCAATCTTGATGATACTTGCAGGTAGTGATCAGTACACGAATCTCACTTGGCTCACTAAATTTCGTTCTTCTAGGTTAAACCGTTCCTTTGCAGTAACCGTTTTCATGTTTAGGTTTCACTCTGTTTTCTCCTATATGGATACATGTATTTGGAACTCTAAATCAAACACGGTTTGTGCTAGCTCTTTGAAACTTGGCACAATAATGTAGTGCCAAGTTCTATCGATATGGTTTGTGTGCTATTGAAGTAGCCCCAAGCAGAGACTGACGAGAATCCCTTTCATAGAAAGGGGTTGCCAGGCTTCCAAAATTGCGAGTTTCCTGAAATCTCAGCAAACATTTTTTCACTCAGTCTTGATGATACTTCCATTTAATGATCAGTACACCAATCCCACTTGGCTCACCAAATTTCATTTCTTCTAGGTTAAACCGTTCCTTTGCAGTAACCGTTTTTCATGTTTAGGTTTCACTCTGTTTTCTCCTATATGGATACATGTAGTTGGAACTCTAAATCAAACACGGTTTGTGCTAGCTCTTTGAAACTTGGCACAATAATGTAGTTCCAAGTTCTATCACTATAGTTTGTTTGTTATTGAAGTAGCCCCAAGCAGAGACTGACGAGAATCACTTTCATTAAAAGGGGTTGCCAAGCTTAAAAAACTACGAGTTTCCTGAAATCTCAGCAAACATTTTTTCACCCAATCTTGATGATACTTGCAGGTAGTGATCAGTACACGAATCTCACTTGGCTCACTAAATTTCGTTCTTCTAGGTTAAACCGTTCCTTTGCAGTAACCGTTTTCATGTTTAGGTTTCACTCTGTTTTCTCCTATATGGATACATGTATTTGGAACGCTAAATCAAACACGGTTTGTGCTAGCTCTTTGAAACTTGGCACAATAATGTAGTGCCAAGTTCTATCGATATGGTTTGTGTGCTATTGAAGTAGCCCCAAGCAGAGACTGACGAGAATCACTTTCATTGAAAGGTTTTGCCAGGCTTCCAAAAAACTGCGAGTTTCCTGAAATCTCGGCAAACATTTTTTCACCCAATCTTGATGATACTTGCAGGTAATGATCAGTACACCAATCCCACTTGGCTCACCAAATTTCGTTCTTCTAGGTTAAACCGATCCTTTGCAGTAACCGTTTTCATGTTTAGGTTTCACTCTGTTTTCTCCTATATGGATACATGTAGTTGGAACTCTAAATCAAACACGGTTTGTGCTAGCTCTTTGAAACTTGGCACAATAATGTAGTTCCAAGTTCTATCACTATGGTTTGTGTGCTATTGAAGTAGCCCCAAGCAGAGACTGACGAGAATCACTTTCCTTGAAAGGGGTTGCCAGGCTTCCAAAAAAGTGCGAGTTTCCTGAAATCTCAGCAAACATTTTTTCACTCAGTCTTGATGATACTTCCATTTAATGATCAGTACACCAATCCCACTTGGCTCACCAAATTTCATTCTTCTAGGTTAAACCGTTCCTTTGCAGTAACCGTTTTCATGTTTAGGTTTCACTCAGTTTTCTCCTATATGGATACATGTAGTTGGAACTCTAAATCAAACACGGTTTGTGCTAGCTCTTTGAAACTTGGCACAATAATGTAGTTCCAAGTTCTATCACTATGGTTTGTGTGTTATTGAAGTAGCCCCAAGCAGAGACTGACGAGAATCACTTTCATTAAAAGGGGTTGCCAAGGTTAAAAAACTACGAGTTTCCTGAAATCTCAGCAAACATTTTTTCACCCAATCTTGATGATACTTCCATTTAGTGATCAGTACACCAATCCCACTTGGCTCACCAAATTTCATTCTTCTAGGTTAAACCGTTCCTTTGCAGTAACCGTTTTCATGTTTAGGTTTCACTCTGTTTTCTCCTATATGGAAACATGTAGTTGGAACTCTAAATCATACACGGTTTGTGCTAGCTCTTTGAAACTTGGCACAATAATGTAGTTCCAAGTTCTATCACTACAGTTTGTGTGTTATTGAAGTAGCCCCAAGCAGAGACTGACGAGAATCACTTTCATTAAAAGGGGTTGCCAAGCTTTAAAAACTACGAGTTTCCTGAAATCTCAGCAAACACCCAATCTTGATGATACTTCCATTTAGTGATCAGTACACCAATCCCACTTGGCTCACCAAATTTCGTTCTTCTAGGTTAAACCGTTCCTTTGCAGTAACCGTTTTCATGTTTAGGTTTCACCCTGTTTTCTCCTATATGGATACATGTAGTTGGAACTCTAAATCAAACACGGTTTGTGCTAGCTCTTTGAAACTTGGCACAATAATGTAGTTCCAACTTCTATCGCTATGGTTTGTGTGCTATTGAAGTAGCCCCAAGCAGAGACTGATGAGAATCACTTTCATTGAAAGGCGTTGCCAAGCTTCCAAAATACTACGAAGTTCCTGAAATCTCAGCAAACATTTTTTCACCCAATCTTGATGATACTTGCAGGTAGTGATCAGTACACGAATCTCACTTGGCTCACTAAATTTCG
Source organism: Urocitellus parryii (assembly GCF_045843805.1). NCBI lineage: Eukaryota > Metazoa > Chordata > Mammalia > Rodentia > Sciuridae > Urocitellus > Urocitellus parryii. The sequence goes on from NW_027552381.1 coordinate 83,912, forward strand.
TTCTTTTAGGTTAAACCGTTCCTTTGCAGTAACCGTTTTCATGTTTAGGTTTCACTCTGTTTTCTCCTATATGGATACATGTAGTTGGAACTCTAAATCAAACACGGTTTGTGCTAGCTCTTTGAAACTTGGCACAATAATGTAGTGCCAAGTTCTATCGATATGGTTTGTGTGCTATTGAAGTAGCCCCAAGCAGAGACTGACGAGAATCACTTTCATTGAAAGGGGTTGCCAGGCTTCCAAAAAACTGCGAGTTTCCTGAAATCTCGGCAAACATTTTTTCACCCAATCTTGATGACACTTGCAGGTAATGATCAGTACACCAATCCCACTTGGCTCACCAAATTTCGTTCTTCTAGGTTAAACCGTTCCTTTGCAGTAACCGTTTTCATGTTTAGGTTTCACTCTGTTTTCTCCTATATGGATACATGTAGTTGGAACTCTAAATCAAACACGGTTTGTGCTAGCTCTTTGAAACTTGGCACAATAATGTAGTGCCAAGTTCTATCGATATGGTTTGTGTGCTATTGAAGTAGCCCCAAGCAGAGACTGACGAGTATCACTTTCATTGAAAGGGGTTGCCAGGCTTCCAAAAAACTGCGAGTTTCCTGTAATCTCGGCAAACATTTTTTCACCCAATCTTGATGATACTTCCATTTAGTGATCAGTACACCAATCCCACTTGGCTCACCAAATTTCGTTCTTCTAGGTTAAACCCTTCCTTTGCAGTAACCGTTTTCATGTTTAGGTTTCACCCTGTTTTCTCCTATATGGATACATGTAGTTGGAACTCTAAATCAAACACGGTTTGTGCTAGCGCTTTGAAACTTGGCACAATAATGTAGTTTCCAGTTCTATCACTATGGCTTGTGTGCTATTTAAGTAGCCCCAAGCAGAGACTGACAAGAATCACTTTCATATAAAGGGGTTGCCAGGCTTCCAAAAAACTGCGAGTTTCCTGAAATCTCAGCAAACATTTTTTCAACCAATCTTGATGAAACTTGCAGGTAGTTATCAGTACACCAATCCCACTTGGCTCACCAAATTTCGTTCTTCTAGGTTAAACCGTTCCTTTGCAATAACCGTTTTCATATTTAGGTTTCACTGTGTTTTCTCCTATATGGATACATGTAGTTGGAACTCTAAATCAAACCCGGTTTGTGATAGCTCTTTGAAACTTGGCAAAATAATTTAGTTCCAAGTTCTGTCACTATGGTTTGTGTGCTATTGAAGTAGCCCCAAGCAGAGACTGACGAGAATCACTTTCCTTGAAAGGGGTTGCCAGGCTTCCAAAAAAGTGCCAGTTTCCTGAAATCTCAGCAAACATTTTTTCACTCAGTCTTGATGATACTTCCATTTAATGATCAGTACACCAATCCCACTTGGCTCACCAAATTTCATTCTTCTAGGTTAAACCGTTCCTTTGCAGTAACCGTTTTCATGTTTAGGTTTCACTCTGTTTTCTCCTATATGGATACATGTAGTTGGAACTCTAAATCAAACACGGTTTGTGCTAGCTCTTTGAAACTTGGCACAATAATGTAGTTCCAAGTTCTATCACTATGGTTTGTGTGTTATTGAAGTAGCCCCAAGCAGAGACTGACGAGAATCACTTTCATTAAAAGGGGTTGCCAAGCTTAAAAAACTACGAGTTTCCTGAAATCTCAGCAAACATTTTTTCACCCAATCTTGATGATACTTCCATTTAGTGATCAGTACACCAATCCCACTTGGCTCACCAAATTTCATTCTTCTAGGTTAAACCGTTCCTTTGCAGTAACCGTTTTCATGTTTAGGTTTCACTCTGTTTTCTCCTATATGGATACATGTAGTTGGAACTCTAAATCATACACGGTTTGTGCTAGCTCTTTGAAACTTGGCACAATAATGTAGTTCCAAGTTCTATCACTATGGTTTGTGTGTTATTGAAGTAGCCCCAAGCAGAGACTGACGAGAATCACTTTCATTAAAAGGGGTTGCCAAGCTTAAAAAACTACGAGTTTCCTGAAATCTCAGCAAACATTTTTTCACCCAATCTTGATGATACTTCCATTAGTGATCATTAGTGATCCGGTACACCAATCCCACTTGGCTCACCAAATTTCGTTCTTCTAGGTTAAACCGTTCCTTTGCAGTAACCGTTTTCATGTTTAGGTTTCACCCTGTTTTCTCCTATATGGATACATGTAGTTGGAACTCTAAATCAAACACGGTTTGTGCTAGCTCTTTGAAACTTGGCACAATAATGTAGTTCCAACTTCTATCGCTATGGTTTGTGTGCTATTGAAGTAGCCCCAAGCAGAGACTGATGAGAATCACTTTCATTGAAAGGCGTTGCCAAGCTTCCAAAATACTACGAATTTCCTGAAATCTCAGCAAACATTCTTTCACCCAATCTTGATGATACTTGCAGGTAGTGATCAGTACACGAATCTCACTTGGCTCACTAAATTTCGTTCTTCTAGGTTAAACCGTTCCTTTGCAGTAACCGTTTTCATGTTTAGGTTTCACTCTGTTTTCTCCTATATGGATACATGTAGTTGGAACTCTAAATCAAACACGGTTTGTGCTAGCTCTTTGAAACTTGGCACAATAATGTAGTGCCAAGTTCTATCGATATGGTTTGTGTGCTATTGAAGTAGCCCCAAGCAGAGACTGACGAGTATCACTTTCATTGAAAGGGGTTGCCAGGCTTCCAAAAAACTGCGAGTTTCCTGTAATCTCGGCAAACATTTTTTCACCCAATCTTGATGATACTTCCATTTAATGATCAGTACACCAATCCCACTTGGCTCACCAAATTTCGTTCTTCTCGGTTAAACCGTTCCTTTGCAGTAACCGTTTTCATGTTTAGGTTTCACTCTGTTTTCTCCTATATGGATACATGTAGTTGGAACTCTAAATCAAACACGGTTTGTGCTAGCTCTTTGAAACATGGCACAATAATGTAGTTCCAAGTTCTATCGCTATGGTTTGTGTGTTATTGAAGTAGCCACAAGCAGAGACTGACGAGAATCACTTTCATTAAAAGGGGTTTCCAGGCTTCCGGAAAACTGCGAGTTTCCTGAAATCACAGCAAACATTTTTTCAACCAGTCTTGATGATACTTCCATTTAATGATCAGTACACCAATCCCACTTGGCTCACCAAATTTCGTTCTTCTAGGTTAAACCGTTCCTTTGCAGTAACCGTTTTCATGTTTAGGTTTCACTCTGTTTTCTCCTATATGGATACATGTAGTTGGAACTGTAAATCAAACACGGTTTGTGCTAGCTCTTTGAAACTTGGCACAATAATGTAGTTCCATGTTCTATCGCTATGGTTTGTGTGCTATTGAAGTAGCCCCAAGCAGAGACTGACGAGAATCACTTTCATTGAAAGGGGTTGCCAGGCTTCCAAAAAACTGCGAGTTTCCTGAAATCTCAGCAAACATTTTTTCACTCAGTCTTCATGATACTTCCATTTAATGATCAGTACACCAATCCCACTTGGCTCACCAAATTTCGTGCTTCTAGTTTAAACCGTTCCTTTGCAGTAACCGTTTTCATGTTTAGGTTTCACTCTGTTTTCTCCTATATGGATACATGTAGTTGGAACTCTAAATCAAACACGGTTTGTGCTAGCTCTTTGAAACTTGGCACAATAATGTAGTTCCAAGTTCTATCGCTATGGTTTGTGTGCTATTGAAGTAGCCCTAAGCAGAGACTGACGAGAATCCCTTTCATTAAAAGGGGTTGCCACGCTTCCAAAAAACTACGAGTTTCCTGAAATCTCAGCAAACATTTTTTCACCCAATCTTGATGATACTTCCATTTAGTGATCAGTACACCAATCCCACTTGGCTCACCAAATTTCATTCTTCTAGGTTAAACCGTTCCTTTGCAGTAACCGTTTTCATGTTTAGGTTTCACTCTGTTTTCTCCTATATGGATACATGTAGGTGGAACTCTAAATTAAACACGGTTTGTGCTAGCTCTTTGAAACTTGGCACAATAATGTAGTTCCAACTTCTATCACTATGGTTTGTGTGCTATTGAAGTAGCCCCAAGCAGAGACTGACGAGAATCACTTTCATTGAAAGGCGTTGCCAAGCTTCCAAAATACTACGAATTTCCTGAAATCTCAGCAAACATTTTTCCACTCAATCTTGATGATACTTGCAGGTAGTGATCAGTACACGAATCTCACTTGGCTCACTAAATTTCGTTCTTCTAAGTTAAACCGTTCCTTTGCAGTAACCGTTTTCATGTTTAGGTTTCACTCTGTTTTCTCCTATATGGATACATGTAGTTGGAACTCTAAATCATACACGGTTTGTGCTAGCTCTTTGAAACTTGGCACAATAATGTAGTTCCAAGTTCTATCACTACAGTTTGTGTGTTATTGAAGTAGCCCTAAGCAGAGACTGACGAGAATCACTTTCATTAAAAGGGGTTGCCAAGCTTTAAAAACTACGAGTTTCCTGAAATCTCAGCAAACATTTTTTCACCCAATCTTGATGATACTTCCATTTAGTGATCAGTACACCAATCCCACTTGGCTCACCAAATTTCGTTCTTCTAGGTTAAACCGTTCCTTTGCAGTAACCGTTTTCATGTTTAGGTTTCACCCTGTTTTCTCCTATATGGATACATGTAGTTGGAACTCTAAATCAAACACGGTTTGTGCTAGCTCTTTGAAACTTGGCACAATAATGTAGTTCCAACTTCTATCGCTATGGTTTGTGTGCTATTGAAGTAGCCCCAAGCAGAGACTGATGAGAATCACTTTCATTGAAAGGCGTTGCCAAGCTTCCAAAATACTACGAATTTCCTGAAATCTCAGCAAACATTTTTTCACCCAATCTTGATGATACTTGCAGGTAGTGATCAGTACACGAATCTCACTTGGCTCACTAAATTTCGTTCTTCTAGGTTAAACCGTTCCTTTGCAGTAACCGTTTTCATGTTTAGGTTTCACTCTGTTTTCTCCTATATGGATACATGTAGTTGGAACTCTAAATCAAACGCGGTTTGTGCTAGCTCTTTGAAACTTGGCACAATAATGTAGTGCCAAGTTCTATCGATATGGTTTGTGTGCTATTGAAGTAGCCCCAAGCAGAGACTGACGAGAATCACTTTCATTGAAAGGGGTTGCCAGGCTTCCAAAAAACTGCGAGTTTCCTGAAATCTCGGCAAACATTTTTTCACCCAATCTTGATGACACTTGCAGGTAATGATCAGTACACCAATCCCACTTGGCTCACCAAATTTCGTTCTTCTAGGTTAAACCGTTCCTTTGCAGTAACCGTTTTCATGTTTAGGTTTCACTCTGTTTTCTCCTATATGGATACATGTAGTTGGAACTCTAAATCAAACACGGTTTGTGCTAGCTCTTTGAAACTTGGCACAATAATGTAGTGCCAAGTTCTATCGATATGGTTTGTGTGCTATTGAAGTAGCCCCAAGCAGAGACTGACGAGTATCACTTTCATTGAAAGGGGTTGCCAGGCTTCCAAAAAACTGCGAGTTTCCTGTAATCTCGGCAAACATTTTTTCACCCAATCTTGATGATACTTCCATTTAATGATCAGTACACCAATCCCACTTGGCTCACCAAATTTCGTTCTTCTCGGTTAAACCGTTCCTTTGCAGTAACCGTTTTCATGTTTAGGTTTCACTCTGTTTTCTCCTATATGGATACATGTAGTTGGAACTCTAAATCAAACACGGTTTGTGCTAGCTCTTTGAAACATGGCACAATAATGTAGTTCCAAGTTCTATCGCTATGGTTTGTGTGTTATTGAAGTAGCCACAAGCAGAGACTGACGAGAATCACTTTCATTAAAAGGGGTTTCCAGGCTTCCGGAAAACTGCGAGTTTCCTGAAATCACAGCAAACATTTTTTCAACCAGTCTTGATGATACTTCCATTTAATGATCAGTACACCAATCCCACTTGGCTCACCAAATTTCGTTCTTCTAGGTTAAACCGTTCCTTTGCAGTAACCGTTTTCATGTTTAGGTTTCACTCTGTTTTCTCCTATATGGATACATGTAGTTGGAACTGTAAATCAAACACGGTTTGTGCTAGCTCTTTGAAACTTGGCACAATAATGTAGTTCCATGTTCTATCGCTATGGTTTGTGTGCTATTGAAGTAGCCCCAAGCAGAGACTGACGAGAATCACTTTCATTGAAAGGGGTTGCCAGGCTTCCAAAATACTACGAGTTTCCTGAAATCTCAGCAAACATTTTTTCACGTACACCAATCCCACTTGGCTCACCAAATTTCGTGCTTCTAGTTTAAACCGTTCCTTTGCAGTAACCGTTTTCATGTTTAGGTTTCACTCTGATTTTCTCCTATATGGATACATGTAGTTGGAACTCTAAATCAAACACGGTTTGTGCTAGCTCTTTGAAACTTGGCACATAATGTAGTTCCAAGTTCTATCGCTATGGTTTGTGTGTTATTGAAGTAGCCCCAAGCAGAGACTGACGAGATCCCTTTCATTAAAAGGGGTGCCACGCTTCCAAAAAACTACGAGTTTCCTGAAATCTCAGCAAACATTTTTCACCCAATCTTGATGATACTTCCATTTAGTGATCAGTACACCAATCCCACTTGGCTCACCAAATTTCATTCTTCTAGGTTAAACCGTTCCTTTGCAGTAACCGTTTTCATGTTTAGGTTTCACTCTGTTTTCTCCTATATGGATACATGTAGTTGGAACTCTAAATTAAACACGGTTTGTGCTAGCTCTTTGAAACTTGGCACAATAATGTAGTTCCAACTTCTATCACTATGGTTTGTGTGCTATTGAAGTAGCCCCAAGCAGAGACTGACGAGAATCACTTTCATTGAAAGGCGTTGCCAAGCTTCCAAAATACTACGAATTTCCTGAAATCTCAGCAAACATTTTTTCACTCAATCTTGATGATACTTGCAGGTAGTGATCAGTACACGAATCTCACTTGGCTCACTAAATTTCGTTCTTCTAAGTTAAACCGTTCCTTTGCAGTAACCGTTTTCATGTTTAGGTTTCACTCTGTTTTCTCCTATATGGATACATGTAGTTGGAACTCTAAATCATACACGGTTTGTGCTAGCTCTTTGAAACTTGGCACAATAATGTAGTTCCAAGTTCTATCACTACAGTTTGTGTGTTATTGAAGTAGCCCCAAGCAGAGACTGACGAGAATCACTTTCATTAAAAGGGGTTGCCAAGCTTTAAAAACTACGAGTTTCCTGAAATCTCAGCAAACATTTTTTCACCCAATCTTGATGATACTTCCATTTAGTGATCAGTACACCAATCCCACTTGGCTCACCAAATTTCGTTCTTCTAGGTTAAACCGTTCTTTGCAGTAACCGTTTTCATGTTTAGGTTTCACCCTGTTTTCTCCTATATGGATACATGTAGTTGGAACTCTAAATCAAACACGGTTTTGTGCTAGCTCTTTGAAACTTGGCACAATAATGTAGTTCCAACTTCTATCGCTATGGTTTGTGTGCTATTGAAGTAGCCCCAAGCAGAGACTGATGAGAATCACTTTCATTGAAAGGCGTTGCCAAGCTCCCAAAATACTACGAATTTCCTGAAATCTCAGCAAACATTTTTTCACCCCAATCTTGATGATACTTGCAGGTAGTGATCAGTACACGAATCTCACTTGGCTCACTAAATTTCGTTCTTCTAGGTTAAACCGTTCCTTTGCAGTAACCGTTTTCATGTTTAGGTTTCACTCTGTTTTCTCCTATATGGATACATGTAGTTGGAACTCTAAATCAAACACGGTTTGTGCTAGCTCTTTGAAACTTGGCACAATAATGTAGTGCCAAGTTCTATCGATATGGTTTTGTGTGCTATTGAAGTAGCCCCAAGCAGAGACTGACGAGAATCACTTTCATTGAAAGGGGTTGCCAGGCTTCCAAAAAACTGCGAGTTTCCTGAAATCTCGGCAAACATTTTTTCACCCAATCTTGATGACACTTGCAGGTAATGATCAGTACACCAATCCCACTTGGCTCACCAAATTTCGTTCTTCTAGGTTAAACCGTTCCTTTGCAGTAACCGTTTTCATGTTTAGGTTTCACTCTGTTTTCTCCTATATGGATACATGTTGGAACTCTAAATCAAACACGGTTTGTGCTAGCTCTTTGAAACTTGGCACAATAATGTAGTGCCAAGTTCTATCGATATGGTTTGTGTGCTATTGAAGTAGCCCCAAGCAGAGACTGACGAGTATCACTTTCATTGAAAGGGGTTGCCAGGCTTCCGGAAAACTGCGAGTTTCCTGAAATCACAGCAAACATTTTTTCAACCAGTCTTGATGATACTTCCATTTAATGATCAGTACACCAATCCCACTTGGCTCACCAAATTTCGTTCTTCTAGGTTAAACCGTTCCTTTGCAGTAACCGTTTTCATGTTTAGGTTTCACTCTGTTTTCTCCTATATGGATACATGTAGTTGGAACTGTAAATCAAACACGGTTTGTGCTAGCTCTTTGAAACTTGGCACAATAATGTAGTTCCATGTTCTATCGGTATGGTTTGTGTGTTATTGAAGTAGCCCCAAGCAGAGACTGACGAGAATCCCTTTCATTAAAAGGGGTTGCCACGCTTCCAAAAAACTACGAGTTTCCTGAAATCTCAGCAAACATTTTTTCACCCAATCTTGATGATACTTCCATTTAGTGATCAGTACACCAATCCCACTTGGCTCACCAAATTTCATTCTTCTAGGTTAAACCGTTCCTTTGCAGTAACCGTTTTCATGTTTAGGTTTCACTCTGTTTTCTCCTATATGGATACATGTAGTTGGAACTCTAAATTAAACACGGTTTGTGCTAGCTCTTTGAAACTTGGCACAATAATGTAGTTCCAACTTCTATCGCTATGGTTTGTGTGCTATTGAAGTAGCCCCAAGCAGAGACTGACGAGAATCACTTTCATTGAAAGGCGTTGCCAAGCTTCCAAAATACTACGAATTTCCTGAAATCTCAGCAAACATTTTTTCACTCAATCTTGATGATACTTGCAGGTAGAGATCAGTACACGAATCTCACTTGGCTCACTAAATTTCGTTCTTCTAAGTTAAACCGTTCCTTTGCAGTAACCGTTTTCATGTTTAGGTTTCACTCTGTTTTCTCCTATATGGATACATGTATTTGGAACTCTAAATCAAACACGGTTTGTGCTAGCTCTTTGAAACTTGGCACAATAATGTAGTGCCAAGTTCTATCGATATGGTTTGTGTGCTATTGAAGTAGCCCCAAGCAGAGACTGACGAGAATCACTTTCATTGAAAGGGGTTGCCAGGCTTCCAAAAACTGCGAGTTTCCTGAAATCTCAGCAAACATTTTTTCACTCAGTCTTGATGATACTTCCATTTAATGATCAGTACACCAATCCCACTTGGCTCACCAAATTTCGTGCTTCTAGTTTAAACCGTTCCTTTGCAGTAACCGTTTTCATGTTTAGGTTTCACTCTGTTTTCTCCTATATGGATACATGTAGTTGGAACTCTAAATCAAACACGGTTGTGCTAGCTCTTTGAACTTGGCACAATAATGTAGTTCCAAGTTCTATCGCTATGGTTTGTGTGTTATTGAAGTAGCCCCAAGCAGAGACTGACGAGAATCCCTTTCATTAAAAGGGGTTGCCACGCTTCCAAAAAACTACGAGTTTCCTGAAATCTCAGCAAACATTTTTTCACCCAATCTTGATGATACTTCCATTTAGTGATCAGTACACCAATCCCACTTGGCTCACCAAATTTCATTCTTCTAGGTTAAACCGTTCCTTTGCAGTAACCGTTTTCATGTTTAGGTTTCACTCTGTTTCTCCTATATGGATACATGTAGTTGGAACTCTAAATTAAACACGGTTTGTGCTAGCTCTTTGAAACTTGGCACAATAATGTAGTTCCAACTTCTATCGCTATGGTTTGTGTGCTATTGAAGTAGCCCCAAGCAGAGACTGACGAGAATCACTTTCATTGAAAGGCGTTGCCAAGCTTCCAAAATACTACGAATTTCCTGAAATCTCAGCAAACATTTTTTCACTCAATCTTGATGATACTTGCAGGTAGAGATCAGTACACGAATCTCACTTGGCTCACTAAATTTCGTTCTTCTAAGTTAAACCGTTCCTTTGCAGTAACCGTTTTCATGTTTAGGTTTCACTCTGTTTTCTCCTATATGGATACATGTATTTGGAACTCTAAATCAAACACGGTTTGTGCTAGCTCTTTGAAACTTGGCACAATAATGTAGTGCCAAGTTCTATCGATATGGTTTGTGTGCTATTGAAGTAGCCCCAAGCAGAGACTGACAGAGAATCACTTTCATTGAAAGGGGTTGCCACGCTTCCAAAAACTACGAGTTTCCTGAAATCTCAGCAAACATTTTTTCACTCAATCTTGATGATACTTGCAGGTAGTGATCAGTACACGAATCTCACTTGGCTCACCAAATTTCGTTCTTCTAGGTTAAACCGTTCCTTTGCAGTAACCGTTTTCATGTTTAGGTTTCACTCTGTTTTCTCCTATATGGATATATGTAGTTGGAACTCTAAATCAAACACGGTTTGTGCTAGCTCTTTGAAACTTGGCACAATAATGTAGTTCCAAGTTCTATCGCTATGGTTTGTGTGTTATTGAAGTAGCCACAAGCAGAGACTGACGAGAATCACTTTCATTAAAAGGGGTTTCCAGCTTCCGGAAAACTGTGAGTTCCTGAAATCACAGCAAACATTTTTTCAACCAGTCTTGATGATACTTCCATTTAATGATCAGTACACCAATCCCACTTGGCTCACCAAATTTCGTTCTTCTAGGTTAAACCGTTCCTTTGCAGTAACCGTTTTCATGTTTAGGTTTCACTCTGTTTTCTCCTATATGGATACATGTAGTTGGAACTCTAAATCAAACACGGTTTGTGCTAGCTCTTTGAAACTTGGCACAATAATGTAGTTCCAAGTTCTATCGCTATGGTTTGGTGTGTTATTGAAGTAGCCCCAAGCAGAGACTGACGAGAATCCCTTTCATTAAAAAGGGGTTGCCACGCTTCCAAAAAACTACGAGTTTCCTGAAATCTCAGCAAACATTTTTAAACCCAATCTTGATGATACTTCCATTTAGTGATCAGTACACCAATCCCACTTGGCTCACCAAATTTCATTCTTCTAGGTTAAACCGTTCCTTTGCAGTAACCGTTTTCATGTTTAGGTTTCACTCTGTTTTCTCCTATATGGATACATGTAGTTGGAACTCTATATCAAACACGGTTTGTGCTAGCTCTTTGAAACTTGGCACAATAATGTAGTTCCAAGTTCTATCACTATAGTTTGTGTGTTATTGAAGTAGCCCCAAGCAGAGACTGACGAGAATCACTTTCATTAAAAGGGGTTGCCAAGCTTTAAAAACTACGAGTTTCCTGAAATCTCAGCAAACATTTTTTCACCCAATCTTGATGATACTTCCATTTAGTGATCAGTACACTAATCCCACTTGGCTCACCAAATTTCGTTCTTCTAGGTTAAACCGTTCCTTTGCAGTAACCGTTTTCATGTTTAGGTTTCACTCTGTTTTCTCCTATATGGATACATGTAGTTGGAACTCTAAATCAAACACGGTTTGTGCTAGCTCTTTGAAACTTGGCACAATAATGTAGTTCCAACTTCTATCGCTATGGTTTGTGTGCTATTGAAGTAGCCCCAAGCAGAGACTGACGAGAATCACTTTCATTGAAAGGCGTTGCCAAGCTTCCAAAATACTACGAATGTCCTGAAATCTCAGCAAACATTTTTTCACTCAATCTTGATGATACTTGCAGGTAGTGATCAGTACACCAGTCCCACTTGGCTCACTAAATTTCGTTCTTCTAGGTTAAACCGTTCCTTTGCAGTAACCGTTTTCATGTTTAGGTTTCACTCTGTTTTCTCCTATATGGATACATGTATTTGGAACTCTAAATCAAACACGGTTTGTGCTAGCTCTTTGAAACTTGGCACAATAATGTAGTGCCAAGTTCTATCGATATGGTTTGTGTGCTATTGAAGTAGCCCCAAGCAGAGACTGACGAGAATCACTTTCATTGAAAGGGGGTTGCCAGGCTTCCAAAAAACTGCGAGTTTCCTGAAATCTCGCAAACATTTTTTCACCCAATCTTGATGATACTTGCAGGTAATGATCAGTACACCAATCCCACTTGGCTCACCAAATTTCGTTCTTCTAGGTTAAACCGTTCCTTTGCAGTAACGTTTTCATGTTTAGGTTTCACTCTGTTTTCTCCTATATGGATACATGTAGTTGGAACTCTAAATCAAACACGGTTTGTGCTAGCTCTTTGAAACTTGGCACAATAATGTAGTGCCAAGTTCTATCGATATGGTTTGTGTGCTATTGAAGTAGCCCCAAGCAGAGACTGACGAGAATCACTTTCATTGAAAGGGTTGCCAGGCTTCCAAAAAACTGCGAGTTTCCTGAAATCTCGGCAAACATTTTTTCACCCAATCTTGATGATACTTGCAGGTAATGATCAGTACACCAATCCCACTTGGCTCACCAAATTTCGTTCTTCTAGGTTAAACCGTTCCTTTGCAATAACCGTTTTCATGTTTAGGTTTCACTCTGTTTTCTCCTATATGGATACATGTAGTTGGAACTCTAAATCAAACACGGTTTGTGCTAGCTCTTTGAAACTTGGCACAATAATGTAGTGCCAAGTTCTATCGATATGGTTTGTGTGCTATTGAAGTAGCCCCAAGCAGAGACTGACGAGTATCACTTTCATTGAAAGGGGTTGCCAGGCTTCCAAAAACCTGCGAGTTTCCTGTAATCTCGGCAACATTTTTTCACCCAATCTTGATGATACTTGCAGGTAATGATCAGTACACCAATCCCACCTGGATCACCAAATTTCGTTCTTCTAGGTTAAACCGTTCCTTTGCAGTAACCGTTTTCATGTTTAGGTTTCACTCTGTTTTCTCCTATATGGATACATGTAGTTGGAACTGTAAATCAAACACGGTTTGTGCTAGCTCTTTGAAACATGGCACAATAATGTATTTCCAAGTTCTATCGCTATGGTTTGTGTGTTATTGAAGTAGCCACAAGCAGAGACTGACGAGAATCACTTTCATTAAAAGGGGTTTCCAGGCTTCAGAAAACTGCGAGTTTCCTGAAATCACAGCAAACCTTTTTTCAACCAGTCTTGATGATACTTCCATTTAATGATCAGTACACCAATCCCACTTGGCTCACCAAATTTCGTTCTTCTAGGTTAAACCGTTCCTTTGCAGTAACCGTTTTCATGTTTAGAATTCACTCAGTTTTCTCCTATATGGATACAAGTAGTTGGAACTGTAAATCAAACACGGTTTGTCCTAGCTCTTTGAAACTTGGCACAATAATGTAGTTCCATGTTCTATCGCTATGGTTTGTGTGCTATTGAAGTAGCCCCAAGCAGAGACTGACGAGAATCACTTTCATTGAAAGGGGTTGCCACGCTTCCAAAAAACTACGAGTTCCTGAAATCTCAGCAAACATTTTTTCACCCAATCTTGATGATACTTCCATTTAGTGATCAGTACACCAATCCCACTTGGCTCACCAAATTTCATTCTTCTAGGTTAAACCGTTCCTTTGCAGTAACCGTTTTCATGTTTAGAATTCACTCAGTTTTCTCCTATATGGATACATGTAGTTGGAACTCTAAATCAAACACGGTTTGTGCTAGCTCTTTGAAACTTGGCACAATAATGTAGTTCCAAGTTGTATCACTATAGTTTGTGTGTTATTGAAGTAGCCCCAAGCAGAGACTGACGAGAGTCACTTTCATTGAAAGGCGTTGCCAAGCTTCCAAAATACTACGAATTTCCTGAAATCTCAGCAAACATTTTTTCACTCAATCTTTATGATACTTGCAGGTAGTGATCAGTACACGAATCTCACTTAGCTCACTAAATTTCGTTCTTCTAGGTTAAACCGTTCCTTTGCAGTAACAGTTTTCATGTTTAGGTTTCACTCTGTTTTCTCCTATATGGATACATGTATTTGGAACTCTAAATCAAACACGGTTTGTGCTAGCTCTTTGAAACTTGGCACAATAATGTAGTGCCAAGTTCTATCGATATGGTTTGTGTGCTATTGAAGTAGCCCCAAGCAGAGTCTGACGAGAATCACTTTCATTGAAAGGGGTTGCCAGGCTTCCAAAAAACTGCGAGTTTCCTGAAATCTCAGCAAACATTTTTTCACCCAATCTTGATGATACTTCCATTTAGTGATCAGTACACCAATCCCACTTGGCTCACCAAATTTCGTTCTTCTAGGTTAAACCCTTCCTTTGCAGTAACTGTTTTCATGTTTAGGTTTCACCCTGTTTTCTCCTATATGGATACATGTAGTTGGAACTCTAAATCAAACACGGTTTGTGCTAGCTCTTTGAAACTTGGCACAATAATGTAGTTTCAAGTTCTATCACTATGGCTTGTGTGCTATTTAAGTAGCCCCAAGCAGAGACTGACAAGAATCACTTTCATATAAAGGGGTTGCCAGGCTTCCAAAAAACTGCGAGTTTCCTGAAATCTCAGCAAACATTTTTTCACCCAATCTTGATGAAACTTGCAGGTAGTTATCAGTACACCAATCCCACTTGGCTCACCAAATTTCGTTCTTCTAGGTTAAACCGTTCCTTTGCAATAACCGTTTTCATATTTAGGTTTCACTGTGTTTTCTCCTATATGGATACATGTAGTTGGAACTCTAAATCAAACCCGGTTTGTGATAGCTCTTTGAAACTTGGCAAAATAATTTAGTTCCAAGTTCTGTCACTATGGTTTGTGTGCTATTGAAGTAGCCCCAAGCAGAGACTGACGAGAATCACTTTCATTGAAACTGGTTGCCAGGCTTCCAAAAAACTGCGAGTTTCCTGAAATCTCAGCAAACTTTTTTTCACCCAGTCTTGATGATACTTCCATTTAATGATCAGTACACCAATCCCACTTGGCTCACCAAATTTCGTTCTTCTAGGTTAAACCGTTCCTTTGCAGTAACCGTTTTCATGTTTAGGTTTCACTCTGTTTTCTCCTATATGGATACATGATGTTGGAACTCTAAATCATACACGGTTTGTGCTAGCTCTTTGAAACTTGGCACAATAATGTAGTTCCAAGTTCTATCACTACAGTTTGTGTGTTATTGAAGTAGCCCCAAGCAGAGACTGACGAGAATCACTTTCATTAAAAGGGGTTGCCAAGCTTTAAAAACTACGAGTTTCCTGAAATCTCAGCAAACATTTTTTCACCCAATCATGATGATACTTCCATTTAGTGATCAGTACACCAATCCCACTTGGCTCACCAAATTTCGTTCTTCTAGGTTAAACCGTTCCTTTGCAGTAACCGTTTTCATGTTTAGGTTTCACCCTGTTTTCTCCTATATGGATACATGTAGTTGGAACTCTAAATCAAACACGGTTTGTGCTAGCTCTTTCAAACTTGGCACAATAATGTAGTTCCAACTTCTATCGCTATGGTTTGTGTGCTATTGAAGTAGCCCCAAGCAGAGACTGATGAGAATCACTTTCATTGAAAGGCGTTGCCAAGCTTCCAAAATACTACGAATTTCCTGAAATCTCAGCAAACATTTTTTCACCCAATCTTGATGATACTTGCAGGTAGTGATCAGTACACGAATCTCACTTGGCTCACTAAATTTCGTTCTTCTAGGTTAAACCGTTCCTTTGCAGTAACCGTTTTCATGTTTAGGTTTCACTCTGTTTTCTCCTATATGGATACATGTAGTTGGAACTCTAAATCAAACACGGTTTGTGCTAGCTCTTTGAAACTTGGCACAATAATGTAGTGCCAAGTTCTATCGATATGGTTTGTGTGCTATTGAAGTAGCCCCAAGCAGAGACTGACGAGAATCACTTTCATTGAAAGGGGTTGCCAGGCTTCCAAAAAACTGCGAGTTTCCTGAAATCTCGGCAAACATTTTTTCACCCAATCTTGATGACACTTGCAGGTAATGATCAGTACACCAATCCCACTTGGCTCACCAAATTTCGTTCTTCTAGGTTAAACCGTTCCTTTGCAGTAACCGTTTTCATGTTTAGGTTTCACTCTGTTTTCTCCTATATGGATACATGTAGTTGGAACTCTAAATCAAACACGGTTTGTGCTAGCTCTTTGAAACTTGGCACAATAATGTAGTGCCAAGTTCTATCGATATGGTTTGTGTGCTATTGAAGTAGCCCCAAGCAGAGACTGACGAGTATCACTTTCATTGAAAGGGGTTGCCAGGCTTCCAAAAAACTGCGAGTTTCCTGTAATCTCGGCAAACATTTTTTCACCCAATCTTGATGATACTTCCATTTAATGATCAGTACACCAATCCCACTTGGATCACCAAATTTCGTTCTTCTCGGTTAAACCGTTCCTTTGCAGTAACCGTTTTCATGTTTAGGTTTCACTCTGTTTTCTCCTATATGGATACATGTAGTTGGAACTCTAAATCAAACACGGTTTGTGCTAGCTCTTTGAAACATGGCACAATAATGTAGTTCCAAGTTCTATCGCTATGGTTTGTGTGTTATTGAAGTAGCCACAAGCAGAGACTGACGAGAATCACTTTCATTAAAAGGGGTTTCCAGGCTTCCGGAAAACTGCGAGTTTCCTGAAATCACAGCAAACATTTTTTCAACCAGTCTTGATGATACTTCCATTTAATGATCAGTACACCAATCCCACTTGGCTCACCAAATTTCGTTCTTCTAGGTTAAACCGTTCCTTTGCAGTAACCGTTTTCATGTTTAGGTTTCACTCTGTTTTCTCCTATATGGATACATGTAGTTGGAACTGTAAATCAAACACGGTTTGTGCTAGCTCTTTGAAACTTGGCACAATAATGTAGTTCCATGTTCTATCGCTATGGTTTGTGTGCTATTGAAGTAGCCCCAAGCAGAGACTGACGAGAATCACTTTCATTGAAAGGGGTTGCCAGGCTTCCAAAAAACTGCGAGTTTCCTGAAATCTCAGCAAACATTTTTTCACTCAGTCTTCATGATACTTCCATTTAATGATCAGTACACCAATCCCACTTGGCTCACCAAATTTCGTGCTTCTAGTTTAAACCGTTCCTTTGCAGTAACCGTTTTCATGTTTAGGTTTCACTCTGTTTTCTCCTATATGGATACATGTAGTTGGAACTCTAAATCAAACACGGTTTGTGCTAGCTCTTTGAAACTTGGCACAATAATGTAGTTCCAAGTTCTATCGCTATGGTTTGTGTGTTATTGAAGTAGCCCCAAGCAGAGACTGACGAGAATCCCTTTCATTAAAAGGGGTTGCCACGCTTCCAAAAAACTACGAGTTTCCTGAAATCTCAGCAAACATTTTTTCACCCAATCTTGATGATACTTCCATTTAGTGATCAGTACACCAATCCCACTTGGCTCACCAAATTTCATTCTTCTAGGTTAAACCGTTCCTTTGCAGTAACCGTTTTCATGTTTAGGTTTCACTCTGTTTTCTCCTATATGGATACATGTAGTTGGAACTCTAAATTAAACACGGTTTGTGCTAGCTCTTTGAAACTTGGCACAATAATGTAGTTCCAACTTCTATCGCTATGGTTTGTGTGCTATTGAAGTAGCCCCAAGCAGAGACTGACGAGAATCACTTTCATTGAAAGGCGTTGCCAAGCTTCCAAAATACTACGAATTTCCTGAAATCTCAGCAAACATTTTTTCACTCAATCTTGATGATACTTGCAGGTAGAGATCAGTACACGAATCTCACTTGGCTCACTAAATTTCGTTCTTCTAAGTTAAACCGTTCCTTTGCAGTAACCGTTTTCATGTTTAGGTTTCACTCTGTTTTCTCCTATATGGATACATGTATTTGGAACTCTATATCAAACACGGTTTGTGCTAGCTCTTTGAAACTTGGCACAATAATGTAGTGCCAAGTTCTATCGCTATGGTTTGTGTGTTATTGAAGTAGCCACAAGCAGAGACTGACGAGAATCACTTTCATTAAAAGGGGTTTCCAGGCTTCCGGAAAACTGTGAGTTTCCTGAAATCACAGCAAACATTTTTTCAACCAGTCTTGATGATACTTCCATTTAATGATCAGTACACAATCCCACTTGGCTCACCAAATTTCGTTCTTCTAGGTTAAACCGTTCCTTTGCAGTAACCGTTTTCATGTTTAGGTTTCACTCTGTTTTCTCCTATATGGATACATGTAGTTGGAACTCTAAATCAAACACGGTTTGTGCTAGCTCTTTGAAACTTGGCACAATAATGTAGTTCCAAGTTCTATCGCTATGGTTTGTGTGTTATTGAAGTAGCCCCAAGCAGAGACTGACGAGAATCCCTTTCATTAAAAGGGGTTGCCACGCTTCCAAAAAACTACGAGTTTCCTGAAATCTCAGCAAACATTTTTAAACCCAATCTTGATGATACTTCCATTTAGTGATCAGTACACCAATCCCACTTGGCTCACCAAATTTCATTCTTCTAGGTTAAACCGTTCCTTTGCAGTAACCGTTTTCATGTTTAGGTTTCACTCTGTTTTCTCCTATATGGATACATGTAGTTGGAACTCTATATCAAACACGGTTTGTGCTAGCTCTTTGAAACTTGGCACAATAATGTAGTTCCAAGTTCTATCACTATAGTTTGTGTGTTATTGAAGTAGCCCCAAGCAGAGACTGACGAGAATCACTTTCATTAAAAGGGGTTGCCAAGCTTTAAAAACTACGAGTTTCCTGAAATCTCAGCAAACATTTTTTCACCCAATCTTGATGATACTTCCATTTAGTGATCAGTACACTAATCCCACTTGGCTCACCAAATTTCGTTCTTCTAGGTTAAACCGTTCCTTTGCAGTAACCGTTTTCATGTTTAGGTTTCACTCTGTTTTCTCCTATATGGATACATGTAGTTGGAACTCTAAATCAAACACGGTTTGTGCTAGCTCTTTGAAACTTGGCACAATAATGTAGTTCCAACTTCTATCGCTATGGTTTGTGTGCTATTGAAGTAGCCCCAAGCAGAGACTGACGAGAATCACTTTCATTGAAAGGCGTTGCCAAGCTTCCAAAATACTACGAATGTCCTGAAATCTCAGCAAACATTTTTTCACTCAATCTTGATGATACTTGCAGGTAGTGATCAGTACACCAGTCCCACTTGGCTCACTAAATTTCGTTCTTCTAGGTTAAACCGTTCCTTTGCAGTAACCGTTTTCATGTTTAGGTTTCACTCTGTTTTTCTCCTATATGGATACATGTATTTGGAACTCTAAATCAAACACGGTTTGTGCTAGCTCTTTGAAACTTGGCACAATAATG
This sequence comes from Urocitellus parryii, assembly GCF_045843805.1. Lineage (NCBI taxonomy): Eukaryota > Metazoa > Chordata > Mammalia > Rodentia > Sciuridae > Urocitellus > Urocitellus parryii. The sequence goes on from NW_027552381.1 coordinate 103,255, forward strand.
TAGTGCCAAGTTCTATCGATATGGTTTGTGTGCTATTGAAGTAGCCCCAAGCAGAGACTGACGAGAATCACTTTCATTGAAAGGGGTTGCCAGGCTTCCAAAAAACTGCGAGTTCCTGAAATCTCGGCAAACATTTTTTCACCCAATCTTGATGATACTTGCAGGTAATGATCAGTACACCAATCCCACTTGGCTCACCAAATTTCGTTCTTCTAGGTTAAACCGTTCCTTTGCAGTAACCGTTTCATGTTTAGGTTTCACTCTGTTTTCTCCTATATGGATACATGTAGTTGGAACTCTAAATCAAACACGGTTTGTGCTAGCTCTTTGAAACTTGGCACAATAATGTAGTGCCAAGTTCTATCGATATGGTTTGTGTGCTATTGAAGTAGCCCCAAGCAGAGACTGACGAGAATCACTTTCATTGAAAGGGGTTGCCAGGCTTCCAAAAAACTGCGAGTTTCCTGAAATCTCGGCAAACATTTTTTCACCCAATCTTGATGATACTTGCAGGTAATGATCAGTACACCAATCCCACTTGGCTCACCAAATTTCGTTCTTCTAGGTTAAACCGTTCCTTTGCAATAACCGTTTTCATGTTTAGGTTTCACTCTGTTTTCTCCTATATGGATACATGTAGTTGGAACTCTAAATCAAACACGGTTTGTGCTAGCTCTTTGAAACTTGGCACAATAATGTAGTGCCAAGTTCTATCGATATGGTTTGTGTGCTATTGAAGTAGCCCCAAGCAGAGACTGACGAGTATCACTTTCATTGAAAGGGGTTGCCAGGCTTCCAAAAAACTGCGAGTTTCCTGTAATCTCGGCAAACCTTTTTTCACCCAATCTTGATGATACTTGCAGGTAATGATCAGTACACCAATCCCACCTGGATCACCAAATTTCGTTCTTCTAGGTTAAACCGTTCCTTTGCAGTAACCGTTTTCATGTTTAGGTTTCACTCTGTTTTCTCCTATATGGATACATGTAGTTGGAACTGTAAATCAAACACGGTTTGTGCTAGCTCTTTGAAACATGGCACAATAATGTATTTCCAAGTTCTATCGCTATGGTTTGTGTGTTATTGAAGTAGCCACAAGCAGAGACTGACGAGAATCACTTTCATTAAAAGGGGTTTCCAGGCCTTCCAGAAAACTGCGAGTTTCCTGAAATCACATCAAACCTTTTTTCAACCAGTCTTGATGATTCTTCCATTTAGTGATCAGTACACCAATCCCACTTGGCTCACCAAATTTCGTTCTTCTAGGTTAAACCGTTCCTTTGCAGTAACCCTTTTCATGTTTAGGTTTCACCCTGTTTTCTCCTATATGGATACATGTAGTTGGAACTCTAAATCAAACACGGTTTGTGCTAGCTCTTTGAAACTTGGCACAATAATGTAGTTCCAACTTCTATCGCTATGGTTTGTGTGCTATTGAAGTAGCCCCAAGCAGAGACTGACGAGAATCACTTTCCTTGAAAGGGGTTGCCAGGCTTCCAAAAAACTGCGAGTTTCCTGAAATCTCAGCAAACATTTTTTCACCCAATCTTGATGAAACTTGGAGGTAGTAATCAGTACACCAATCCCACTTGGCTCACCAAATTTCGTTCTTCTAGGTTAAACCGTTCCTTTGCAATAACCGTTTTCATGTTTAGGTTTCACTGTGTTTTCTCCTATATGGATACATGTAGTTGGAACTCTAAATCAAACTCGGATTGTGCTAGCTCTTTGAAACTTGGCACAATAATGTAGTTCCAAGTTCTATCGCTATGGATTGTGTGCTATTGAAGTAGCCCCAAGCAGAGACTGACGAGAATCACTTTCATTGAAAGGGGTTGCCAGGCTTCCAAAAAACTGCGAGTTTCCTGAAATCTCAGCAAACATTTTTTCACCCAATCTTGATGATATTTCCATTTAATGATCAGTACACCAATCCCACTTGGCTCACCAAATTTCGTTCTTCTAGGTTAAACCGTTCCTTTGCAATAACCGTTTTCATATTTAGGTTTCACTGTGTTTTCTCCTATATGGATACATGTAGTTGGAACTCTAAATCAAATCCGGTTTGTGATAGCTCTTTGAAACTTGGCAAAATAATTTAGTTCCAAGTTCTGTCACTATGGTTTGTGTGCTATTGAAGTAGCCCTAAGCAGAGACTGACGAGAATCACTTTCATTGAAACTGGTTGCCAGGCTTCCAAAAAACTGCGAGTTTCCTGAAATCTCAGCAAACTTTTTTTCACCCAGTCTTGATGATACTTCCATTTAATGATCAGTACACCAATCCCACTTGGCTCACCAAATTTCGTTCTTCTAGGTTAAACCGTTCCTTTGCAGTAACCGTTTTCATGTTTAGGTTTCACTCTGTTTTCTCCTATATGGATACATGATGTTGGAACTCTAAATCAAACACGGTTTGTGCTAGCTCTTTGAAACTTGGCACAATAATGTAGTTCCATGTTCTATCGCTATGGTTTGTGTGCTATTGAAGTAGCCCCAAGCAGAGACTGACGAGAATCACTTTCATTGAAAGGGGTTGCCAGGCTTCCAAAAAACTGCGAGTTTCCTGAAATCTCGGCAAACATTTTTTCACCCAATCTTGATGATACTTGCAGGTAATGATCAGTACACCAATCCCACTTGGCTCACCAAATTTCGTTCTTCTAGGTTAAACCGTTCCTTTGCAGTAACCGTTTTCATGTTTAGGTTTCACTCTGTTTTCTCCTATATGGATACAAGTAGTTGGAACTGTAAATCAAACACGGTTTGTGCTAGCTCTTTGAAACTTGGCACAATAATGTAGTTCCTTGTTCTATCGCTATGGTTTGTGTGCTATTGAAGTAGCCCCAAGCAGAGACTGACGAGAATCACTTTCATTGAAAGGGGTTGCCAGGCTTCCAAAAAACTGCGAGTTTCCTGAAATCTCAGCAAACATTTTTTCACTCAGTCTTCATGATACTTCCATTTAATGATCAGTACACCAATCCCACTTGGCTCACCAAATTTCGTGCTTCTAGTTTAAACCGTTCCTTTGCAGTAACCGTTTTCATGTTTAGGTTTCACTCTGTTTTCTCCTATATGGATACATGTAGTTGGAACTCTAAATCAAACACGGTTTGTGCTAGCTCTTTGAAACTTGGCACAATAATGTAGTTCCAAGTTCTATCACTATGGTTTGTGTGTTATTGAAGTAGCCCCAAGCAGAGACTGACGAGAATCACTTTCATTGAAAGGGGTTGCCAGGCTTCCAAAAAACTGCGAGTTTCCTGAAATCTCAGCAAACATTTTTTCACCCAATCTTGATGATACTTGCAGGTAATGATCAGTACACCAATCCCACTTGGCTCACCAAATTTCGTTCTTCTAGGTTCAACCGTTCCTTTGCAGTAACCGTTTTCATGTTTAGGTTTCACTCTGTTTTCTCCTATATGGATACATGTAGTTGGAACTCTAAATCAAACACGGTTTGTGCTAGCTCTTTGAAACTTGGCACAATAATGTAGTTCCAAGTTCTATCGCTATGGTTTGTGTGTTATTGAAGTAGCCCCAAGCAGAGACTGACGAGAATCACTTTCATTAAAAGGGGTTGCCACGCTTCCAAAAAACTACGAGTTTCCTGAAATCTCAGCAAACATTTTTAAACCCAATCTTGATGATACTTCCATTTAGTGATCAGTACACCAATCCCACTTGGCTCACCAAATTTCATTCTTCTAGGTTAAACCGTTCCTTTGCAGTAACCGTTTTCATGTTTAGGTTTCACTCTGTTTTCTCCTATATGGATACATGTAGTTGGAACTCTAAATCAAACACGGTTTGTGCTAGCTCTTTGAAACTTGGCACAATAATGTAGTTCCAAGTTCTATCACTATAGTTTGTGTGTTATTGAAGTAGCCCCAAGCAGAGACTGACGAGAATCACTTTCATTAAAAGGGGTTGCCAAGCTTTAAAAACTACGAGTTTCCTGAAATCTCAGCAAACATTTTTTCACCCAATCTTGATGATACTTCCATTTAGTGATCAGTACACCAATCCCACTTGGCTCACGAAATTTCGTTCTTCTAGGTTAAACCGTTCCTTTGCAGTAACCGTTTTCATGTTTAGGTTTCACTCTGTTTTCTCCTATATGGATACATGTATTTGGAACTCTAAATCAAACTCGGTTTGTGCTAGCTCTTTGAAACTTGGCACAATAATGTAGTTCCTTGTTCTATCGCTATGGTTTGTGTGCTATTGAAGTAGCCCCAAGCAGAGACTGACGAGAATCACTTTCATTGAAAGGGGTTGCCAGGCTTCCAAAAACTGCGAGTTTCCTGAAATCTCAGCAAACATTTTTTCACTCAGTCTTCATGATACTTCCATTTAATGATCAGTACACCAATCCCACTTGGCTCACCAAATTTCGTGCTTCTAGTTTAAACCGTTCCTTTGCAGTAACCGTTTTCATGTTTAGGTTTCACTCTGTTTTCTCCTATATGGATACATGTAGTTGGAACTCTAAATCAAACACGGTTTGTGCTAGCTCTTTGAAACTTGGCACAATAATGTAGTTCCAACTTCTATCGCTATGGTTTGTGTGCTATTGAAGTAGCCCCAAGCAGAGACTGACGAGAATCACTTTCATTGAAAGGCGTTGCCAAGCTTCCAAAATACTACGAATTTCCTGAAATCTCAGCAAACATTTTTTCACTCAATGTTGATGATACTTGCAGGTAGTGATCAGTACACGAATCTCACTTGGCTCACTAAATTTCGTTCTTCTAGGTTAAACCGTTCCTTTGCAGTAACCGTTTTCATGTTTAGGTTTCACTCTGTTTTCTCCTATATGGATACATGTATTTGGAACGCTAAATCAAACACGGTTTGTTCTAGCTCTTTGAAACTTGGCACAATAATGTAGTGCCAAGTTCTATCGATATGGTTTGTGTGCTATTGAAGGAGCCCCAAGCAGAGACTGACGAGAATCACTTTCATTGAAAGGGGTTGCCAGGCTTCCAAAAAACTGCGAGTTTCCTGAAATCTCGGCAAAGATTTTTTCACCCAATCTTGATGATACTTGCAGGTAATGATCAGTACACAATCCCACTTGGCTCACCAAATTTCGTTCTTCTAGGTTAAACCGTTCCTTTGCAGTAACCGTTTTCATGTATAGGTTTCACTCTGTTTTCTCCTATATGGATACATGTAGTTGGAACTCTAAATCAAACACGGTTTGTGCTAGCTCTTTGAAACTTGGCACAATAATGTAGTTCCAAGTTCTATCACTATGGTTTGTGTGCTATTGAAGTAGCCCCAAGCAGAGACTGACGAGAATCACTTTCCTTGAAAGGGGTTGCCAGGCTTCCAAAAAAGTGCGAGTTTCCTGAAATCTCAGCAAACATTTTTTCACTCAGTCTTGATGATACTTCCATTTAATGATCAGTACACCAATCCCACTTGCCTCACCAAATTTCATTCTTCTAGGTTAAACCGTTCCTTTGCATTAACCGTTTTCATGTTTAGGTTTCACTCTGTTTTCTCCTATATGGATACATGTAGTTGGAACTCTAAATCAAACACGGTTTGTGCTAGCTCTTTGAAACTTGGCACAATAATGTAGTTCCAAGTTCTATCACTATGGTTTGTGTGTTATTGAAGTAGCCCCAAGCAGAGACTGACGAGAATCACTTTCATTAAAAGGGGTTGCCAAGCTTAAAAAACTACGAGTTTCCTGAAATCTCAGCAAACATTTTTTCACCCAATCTTGATGATACTTCCATTTAGTGATCAGTACACCAATCCCACTTGGCTCACCAAATTTCGTTCTTCTAGGTTAAACCCTTCCTTTGCAGTAACCGTTTTCATGTTTAATGTTCACCCTGTTTTCTCCTATATGGATACATGTAGTTGGAACTCTAATCAAACACGGTTTGTGCTAGCTCTTTGAAACTTGGCACAATAATGTAGTTCCAACTTCTATCGCTATGGTTTGTGTGCTATTGAAGTAGTCCCAAGCAGAGACTGACGAGAATCCCGTTCATTGAAAGGCGTTGCCAAGCTTCCAAAATACTACGAGTTTCCTGAAATCTCAGCAAACATTTTTCACCCAATCTTGATGATACTTCCATTTAGTGATCAGTACACCAATCCCACTTGGCTCACCAAATTTCGTTCTTCTAGGTTAAACCGTTCCTTTGCAGTAACCGTTTTCATGTTTAGGTTTCACTCTGTTTTCTCCTATATGGATACATGTAGTTGGAACTGTAAATCAAACACGGTTTGTGCTAGCTCTTTGAAACTTGGCACAATAATATATTTCCATGTTCTATCGCTATGGTTTGTGTGCTATTGAAGTAGCCCCAAGCAGAGACTGACGAGAATCACTTTCATTGAAAGGGGTTGCCAGACTTCCAAAAAACTGCGAGTTTCCTGAAATCTCAGCAAACATTTTTTCACTCAGTCTTCATGATACTTCCATTTAATGATCAGTACACCAATCCCACTTGGCTCACCAAATTTCGTGCTTCTAGTTTAAACCGTTTTTTTGCAGTAACCGTTTTCATGTTTAGGTTTCATTCTGTTTTCTCCTATATGGATACATGTAGTTGGAACTCTAAATCAAACACGGTTTGTGCTAGCTCTTTGAAACTTGGCACAATAATGTAGTTCCAAGTTCTATCGCTATGGTTTGTGTGTTATTGAAGTAGCCCCAAGCAGAGACTGACGAGAATCACTTTCATTAAAAGGGGTTGCCACGCTTCCAAAAAACTACGAGTTTCCTGAAATCTCAGCAAACATTTTTTCACCCAATCTTGATGATACTTCCATTTAGTGATCAGTACACCAATCCCACTTGGCTCACCAAATTTCATTCTTCTAGGTTAAACCGTTCCTTTGCAGTAACCGTTTTCATGTTTAGGTTTCACTCTGTTTTCTCCTATATGGATACATGTAGTTGGAACTCTAAATCAAACACGGTTTGTGCTAGCTCTTTGAAACTTGGCACAATAATGTAGTTCCAAGTTCTATCACTATAGTTTGTGTGTTATTGAAGTAGCCCCAAGCAGAGACTGACGAGAATCCCTTTCATTAAAAGGGGTTGCCACGCTTCCAAAAAACTACGAGTTTCCTGAAATCTCAGCAAACATTTTTTCACCCAATCTTGATGATACTTCCATTTAGTGATCAGTACACCCAATCCCACTTGGCTCACCAAATTTCATTCTTCTAGGTTAAACCGTTCCTTTGCAGTAACCGTTTTCATGTTTAGGTTTCACCCTGTTTTCTCCTATATGGATACATGTAGTTGGAACTCTAAATCAAACACGTTTGTGCTAGCTCTTTGAAACTTGGCACAATAATGTAGTTCCAACTTCTATCGCTACGGTTTGTGTGCTATTGAAGTAGCCCCAAGCAGAGACTGACGAGAATCACTTTCATTGAAAGGCGTTGCCAAGCTTCCAAAATACTACGAATTTCCTGAAATCTCAGCAAACATTTTTTCACTCAATCTTGATGATACTTGCAGGTAGTGATCAGTACACGAATCTCACTTGGCTCACTAAATTTCGTTCTTCTAGGTTAAACCGTTCCTTTGCAGTAACCGTTTTCATGTTTAGGTTTCACTCTGTTTTCTCCTATATGGATACATGTATTTGGAACTCTAAATCAAACACGGTTTGTGCTAGCACTTTGAAACTTGGCACAATAATGTAGTGCCAAGTTCTATCGATATGGTTTGTGTGCTATTGAAGTAGCCCCAAGCAGAGACTGACGAGAATCACTTTCATTGAAAGGGGTTGCCAGGATTCCAAAAAACTGCGAGTTTCCTGAAATCTCGGCAAACATTTTTCACCCAATCTTGATGATACTTGCAGGTAATGATCAGTACACCAATCCCACTTGGCTCACCAAATTTCGTTCTTCTAGGTTAAACCGTTCCTTTGCAGTAACCGTTTTCATGTTTAGGTTTCACTCTGTTTTCTCCTATATGGATACATGTAGTTGGAACTCTAAATCAAACACGGTTTGTGCTAGCTCTTTGAAACTTGGCACAATAATGTAGTTCCAAGTTCTATCACTATGGTTTGTGTGCTATTGAAGTAGCCCCAAGCAGAGACTGACGAGAATCACTTTCCTTGAAAGGGGTTGCCAGGCTTCCAAAAAAGTGCGAGTTTCCTGAAATCTCAGCAAACATTTTTTTCACTCAGTCTTGATGATACTTCCATTTAATGATCAGTACACCAATCCCACTTGGCTCACCAAATTTCATTCTTCTAGGTTAAACCGTTCCTTTGCAGTAACCGTTTTCATGTTTAGGTTTCACTCTGTTTTCTCCTATATGGATACATGTAGTTGGAACTCTAAATCAAACACGGTTTGTGCTAGCTCTTTGAAACTTGGCACAATAATGTAGTTCCAAGTTCTATCACTATGGTTTGTGTGTTATTGAAGTAGCCCCAAGCAGAGACTGACGAGAATCACTTTCATTAAAAGGGGTTGCCAAGCTTAAAAAACTACGAGTTTCCTGAAATCTCAGCAAACATTTTTTCACCCAATCTTGATGATACTTCCATTTAGTGATCAGTACACCAATCCCACTTGGCTCACCAAATTTCGTTCTTCTAGGTTAAACCCTTCCTTTGCAGTAACCGTTTTCATGTTTAGGTTTCACCCTGTTTTCTCCTATATGGATACATGTAGTTGGAACTCTAAATCAAACACGGTTTGTGCTAGCTCTTTGAAACTTGGCACAATAATGTAGTTCCAACTTCTATCGCTATGGTTTGTGTGCTATTGAAGTAGTCCCAAGCAGAGACTGACGAGAATCCCGTTCATTGAAAGGCGTTGCCAAGCTTCCAAAATACTACGAGTTTCCTGAAATCTCAGCAAACATTTTTTCACCCAATCTTGATGATACTTGCAGGTAGTGATCAGTACACGAATCTCACTTGGCTCACTAAATTTCGTTCTTCTAGGTTAAACCGTTCCTTTGCAGTAACCGTTTTCATGTTTAGGGTTTCACTCTGTTTCTCCTATATGGATACATGTATTTGGAACTCTAAATCAAACACGGTTTGTGCTAGCTCTTTGAAACTTGGCACAATAATGTAGTGCCAAGTTCTATCGATATGGTTTGTGTGCTATTGAAGTAGCCCCAAGCAGAGACTGACGAGAATCACTTTCATTGAAAGGGGTTGCCAGGCTTCCAAAAAACTGCGAGTTTCCTGAAATCTCGGCAAACATTTTTTCACCCAATCTTGATGATACTTGCAGGTAATGATCAGTACACCAATCCCACTTGGCTCACCAAATTTCGTTCTTCTAGGTTAAACCGTTCCTTTGCAGTAACCGTTTTCATGTTTAGGTTTCACTCTGTTTTCTCCTATATGGATACATGTAGTTGGAACTCTAAATCAAACACGGTTTGTGCTAGCTCTTGGAAACTTGGCACAATAATGTAGTTTCAAGTTCTATCACTATGGCTTGTGTGCTATTGAAGTAGCCCCAAGCAGAGACTGACAAGAATCACTTTCATATAAAGGGGTTGCCAGGCTTCCAAAAAACTGCGAGTTCCTGAAATCTCAGCAAACATTTTTTTCACCCAATCTTGATGATATTTCCATTTAATGATCAGTACACCAATCCCACTTGGCTCACCAAATTTCGTTCTTCTAGGTTAAACCGTTCCTTTGCAGTAACCGTTTTCATGTTTAGGTTTCACTCTGTTTTCTCCTTTATGGATACATGTAGTTGGAACTCTAAATCAAACACGGTTTGTGCTAGCTCTTTGAAACTTGGCACAATAATGTAGTTCCAAGTTCTATCGCTATGGTTTGTGTGTTATTGAAGTAGCCCCAAGCAGAGACTGACGAGAATCACTTTCATTAAAATGGGTTGCCATGCTTAAAAAACTACGAGTTTCCTGAAATCTCAGCAAACATTTTTTCACCCAATCTTGATGATACTTCCATTTAGTGATCAGTACACCAATCCCACTTGGCTCACCAAATTTCGTTCTTCTAGGTTAAACCGTTCATTTGCAGTAACCGTTTTCATGTTTAGGTTTCACCCTGTTTTCTCCTATATGGATACATGTAGTTGGAACTCTAAATCAAACACGGTTGTGCTAGCTCTTGGAAACTTGGCACAATAATGTAGTTTCAAGTTCTATCACTATGGCTTGTGTGCTATTGAAGTAGCCCCAAGCAGAGACTGACAAGAATCACTTTCATATAAAGGGGTTGCCAGGCTTCCAAAAAACTGCGAGTTTCCTGAAATCTCAGCAAACATTTTTTCACCCAATCTTGATGATATTTCCATTTAATGATCAGTACACCAATCCCACTTGGCTCACCAAATTTCGTTCTTCTAGGTTAAACCGTTCCTTTGCAATAACCGTTTTCATGTTTAGGTTTCACTGTGTTTTCTCCTATATGGATACATGTAGTTGGAACTCTAAATCAAACTCGGATTGTGCTAGCTCTTTGAAATTGGCACAATAATGTAGTTCCAAGTTCTATCGCTATGGTTTGTGTGCTATTGAAGTAGCCCCAAGCAGAGACTGACGAGAATCACTTTCATTGAAAGGTGTTGCCAGGCTTCCAAAAAACTGCGAGTTTCCTGAAATCTCAGCAAACATTTTTTCACCCAATCTTGATGATATTTCCATTTAATGATCAGTACACCAATCTCACTTGGCTCACTAAATTTCGTTCTTCTAGGTTAAACCGTTCCTTTGCAGTAACCGTTTTCATGTTTAGGTTTCACTCTGTTTTCTCCTATATGGATACATGATGTTGGAACTCTAAATCAAACACGGTTTGTGCTAGCTCTTGGAAACTGTGGCACAATAATGTAGTTTCAAGTTCTATCACTATGGCTTGTGTGCTATTGAAGTAGCCCCAAGCAGAGACTGACAAGAATCACTTTCATATAAAGGGGTTGCCAGGCTTCCAAAAAACTGCGAGTTTCCTGTAATCTCAGCAAACATTTTTTCACTCAGTCTTCATGATACTTCCATTTAATGATCAGTACACCAATCCCACTTGGCTCACCAAATTTCGTGCTTCTAGTTTAAACCGTTCCTTTGCAGTAAACCGTTTTCATGTTTAGGTTTCACTCTGTTTTCTCCTATATGGATACATGTAGTTGGAACTCTAAATCAAACACGGTTTGTGCTAGCTCTTTGAAACTTGGCACAATAATGTAGTTCCAAGTTCTATCGCTATGGTTTGTGTGTTATTGAAGTAGCCCCAAGCAGAGACTG